>NW_027204474.1:0-27302 GCF_024711535.1 Dipodomys merriami
TGATCTCCTTTGCTTTCTAAAAATCTGTCTTGCTGTATTTATCTATGAACATTTCCTAATACTAAATACACCTACAAAGATGAAAGAGGATGCTAATATAAGAGTCCCATAGCTCATGAGTCATTTATGTAACAAAATGGAAAAGGAGGACATATTTATTGCTACCTTAATTATTCTGGAAAGCTGCAATGTCACATCATATGGTTCATATTTCCATTCTTTGTCTACATAGTGACATTAAGTTCACATAAATGCAAATATGAGTGGGGTGCTGGTGGCTCATGCCTGTAATCCTAGCTACTCAGGATGTTGAGTCCAGAGGATTGTGGTTCAAAGCCAGCCTGGTCAGGAAAGTCCATGAAACCCTTATCTTCAATTAACCCCAGAAACCCGGAAGTTGTGCTGTAGCTAAAGTGGTAGAGTGCTCAAGTTGTGCTGAAGAGCTGAGAGACAGTGCCCAGGATTAAGTTTCAATCCCCACAACCAACAAAAAAGTGCAAATATAGGTTTAAGTTTCCCCCAAAGGAATGAGGAAATCAATAGTAATCTTCCCAAATGATTTAGTAGTGCACCTACTTTTACTGAGTTATTTGTTATGGCTTCTTTGCTAAACATATTCTCTTCTTTAAAAATTGTCAAATATTAGCTTTATAATAAACTTCATCTAATATTTCTAGGTTCAAAAGAGAAGTCCATAGAGTTGATGTCACTTAGCTTTCTTACTGTCTTAGTTCAAAGCCAACCCAGGCAAGAGAGTCTGTCAAACACTTATCTGTAATTAAACACCAAAAAAGCCAGAAGTGGAGTTTTGGCTCAAGCAGTGGAGTACTAGGTTTGGGCCAGGTAGGAAAGAAAGACAACTGTTCAGGAACAGGGGCCAGTCTCTAAGTTCAAGCCCCAGAACCAGCACAAACTAAACAAACAAGCAAATAAAACAAAACCTGGGTATTTCTTTGGGACTCTCCTTAAAATAGTGGTGGTCTGAGAAGAGGCTGCTTTTGCTGATCATACTCACTGGATCCTGATTTTTGGGAATTGTTATTGCTATGGAAAACTCAAGACCAGACTAAATGAATTGAAAACTGATTCCTGCAACAAGAGAATCATCTCAGGAGTGAAACATCCATCCATAAGACACTTTAAAACCTCCATGTCTTTGCTTCTTTGCAGTAGAACACTTTTAAAGTTATTTCCTTTTGTTCTATGCCTGCCTTCAAATGGCATATTGTTTCCTTTTGCAAAACTCTCAACCAGAAGTTTACAGACAAGTTTTATATGATTAAAGGACACACTCAAAAAAGTCAGGGACAGAGTTTCCTTCCAGCCTTGGATTCTTTTCTTGTACAGTACAAAGGAATGCAATAGTTAACTTGAACTTTGTCATTTCTCTATGTTAAATTCCTCTCCTGGGATCAGTTTCCACATCCAGTAGCAGTTTCTTCCACTTACTTCCAGTAACAATTTATGGTGCTGCTCCAGAAAAAAATGAATGTTTTCTGGCTTCATTGAAATAGCACAAAGACACTTTTGGACATGAGGTAACACGTGTTTCAGAGACCACTTAGTAAAGACAAATGCAATTTAAATTGCTTATAAATACATTATCCATGAGAATATTTTGTTCAAACTTCTCATGTGCTCTGTAAATTAAGGTGAATTTTAAATGGTAAGAAGGTTCTCAGATAATTTTTTGTGAGTCTCTATGCTGTGCATTAATTTCCCAACTGTACATGAGTTAACCGTAAAAGAAACAATAGCAATTATAGGAGAAAAAGTTCTGTGTTTATGTATAAGTGTTCAATACAATATACAAGACTCTACAAATAAAAAATTGAAACAATAAAGCCAAGTCCCATATGTAGATTTATGGGAGTGATATAGAGAAAGCATTACCCCTAAGTGGAACATGAAGCATGAGGCCACTCCGTTTCTAAATCACGCTTGCTAATCATGTAAATGTGCAAAAAGGAGAATGGAAGAATGATTCTTTTTCCAATGCAAGACACATATGGGAGAACAGACTTAACTGGAAAAAAAGAGTCTATCTTGAGGGAACAGGAATTATACTAGCAATGAACCTGGTGGCTAAGATCACATTTCTTGTTCTTTCCTTTTCTTATATTCCTTTTTATTGTTGTTGTTTTTCGTGGCACTTGGAATATGGGACAGGGCGCTGTCCCTCTGAAACGCAGCTCAAGGCTAGTGCTCTTCCACTTGAGCTGCAGTGCCGCTTCCAGTTTTCTGGTAATTATTGGAGAAAAAGAGTCTCCAGGACTTTCCTACCCGTGCTGACTTTAAAACCCAATCCTCAGATCTCACAAAAACTTGGTTTATGATCACATTGCTAACAGTGTACACCCAGGATATGTAATGTATATGTTCATCTAACTTTATATGAATTCTTGAGTTAAAAATCTGGGCTACAGTTAGACTTTACACTCACAAAAGTGTTTGAAGTTTAAAAGTTGATACTCCTAGAAAAATAAAACCTAAGAATGTAAAGGAGTCTGGGAGGTTCAATTTGCATTTAGCTTGGACAGTATAGGCTTTGAAACACTACCTATAATTAACCAGCCAAAGCTGGGATACCAGTCACGAACAAGATTGCTGAATTACAGCTTTAAGTTTTTGCATACATACATACATACAAACATACACATACACACAGAGGCACTTATAGGTGCACACAAAAATACATAAATGAAACAACTCTCAGAATATGTAGAAAAGTTAGAAAACAATAGAAAATTGGTCCTTAGTAAGACTAGAATCAAGTGATAATTTTTAATATTAGAAAGCCCTCAAGTGAACTTTCCCCCAGAAGTTGAGAATATTACATAGGTTGGGACCAGAGATAGTAAGAGAGTCAAGCAATCATTCTTAACGGGATAGGATACATAGTGGAATGAATCAGGGAAGCCTGCAGGTGCATCCAAAAATGTTCATATCCTGTGTCAAATGTTAAAACACCTTTGAAAATAGTACATAAACAGTCTGAGCAGTCAGTCTAGTGGATTAAATCATAGGAGAAGTTCAGAATTTCTAGTCTGTTTCTAGATTAAATAAACAAACTATGGCAGGGCAATGTGATACAAGCCTGGAATTCTAGCACTCAGACAAGAGATAAGAGAGTGGAATTACATAATGATACCTTCCCTGGACCAGATAGAATAATTTTGTCTCAGTAAAACTAACCAAACAACAAGAAAGGAATACACAGTTGGAAGTTTGGCCTAATTTTGTCATTATGTTTTGAGAAGTCAAGTTTCCTATTGAATGCACCTCATATATATCCTCACTTGTGTTTTAAATGCTCTCATCATTACAGAACATTCGTAGATGCAAAAGAGCTCATGTTTCCCATCCCACATTCTGTTGGATTCCAAATAAATGTTGAAGGATTACAAAAGCTTAAGACTGGAGAAATAGCAAAGTTCGTCTAATGTAGGATTTTGTAGACCTTGTTAAATTAGAATTTAGATTTAAAATATAGTTTTTGGATTTGTTTGTAATTTCATATTCTATAGGATACTACAAAATTCTTTCAAAGTAGAGGGATTAATTGAAAAATTCACAAATAATTCTGGCATTCTATTTGCCTAGATATTCTTTCACGACAGTTATAATTAGAACATAGTTAATAGATAATTTGCAGAGTTCATGTATACCATGTTAATATGAATAATCTAGACAGAGTTGCCAAAAATGGATGACATTAATTTATACATTTAGAAAAACCAATTTTTCAAGGTTTGGTTTAATATGGTATGAAGAGAGTAATTGTGTGACATCTTCTTTCTTCTACGTATATGTACCACAGGAAGCCATTTCCTTATTTACGTGCCTCTGTATACATAGAGAAAAATGCTAGGTTTGGGGTTTTTTTCAGTTGTTTTTTTATTGATTCATCGTAGAACTTGAACTCTTGGCATGGACAGGGTCTCTGATCCTGTTTATGCTCAAGGCTCAAGCCCTACCACTTCAACCTCAGTGCCACTTGAGTCTGGATTTTGCAGAGAAGTTTTTTGGAGATAAGATTCTAAGAAACCTTCATGCCTGGGTGGGCTTTGAATCATAATTTTCCTATCTTAGCATACTGAATATCTATGATATTTAAAAAAGTCTAAATATAAATAATATTTGCAAGTGTTCTGATCTCAAGATTACCAGTGGAGGAAAAATGATGCAGCTCAGTTTATTGTGGTGTTCTTTTCAGAACAAGGAGGGTGTCACATTAGCAGAGGTGTAGTATTTTTTCAAAATAGAGATAAGGTATTCATAATGTGAATTAAGGAATTTTAAGGTGTCCCTTATAAGTTGGAAACTGTTGGGCTAGGATGACTTTATGGCATAAATCTTGGGATTGATGGTCATAGACATAATAGCTTACTCTTATAAACAATTGCTTACTCTTGAAGAATTAATTATTACACATGCTTCACAGTTTTATCCTCTACAAGAATGTGGCTATTTTTCTGTTTACTTCTCAATCTGGACACCCCATTGGAAACTGCATCTATTGCAGAATTAATTAACATGCAAACAGGTACTGTTTTGAATCTCTTAGGAATGTTGAGAATTTAAAAATGAGTAGTTGTTAGTCATAGGAATTTTGAAGAACACATATATTCTGTCCTCTTTAAAAACTTACTTACTTTTAAAATTATGGGTTTCCATAGTATTAAACTGGGTCCCGTCGTGGGGCCTGAACTCTGGGCCTGGACGCTGTCCCTCAGCTCTTCAGCTCAAGGCTAGCGCTGTACCACTTGAGCTTCTGGCTTTTTTCTTTTTGCTTATGTGGTGCTGAGAAATCGAACCCAGGGCCTCAGGCATGCAAGGCAAGCGCTCTACCACTGAGCCATCTTCCCAGACCCTGTTTTCTGTTTTAGAATGAGAAAGTACTAAATTTATTCTTTTTTGAAAAATTTGGCAAGTATATTGTGAAAATAGTGTCTAGTTGGATAACATTCAAGTTGATGAACCTCTGATAAATAAGGGGTAATTAACTCAAATTAGAAGCCAAATATTATTGATTTTTAAAATGTTACTACATAAAGAATAATATTTACTGTGTCAATACAGTAAAATTACATGTTACACAGCTTATTTTTTCAATTTTATTACCAAATTGATGTACAGTGACTTTACACTAATTGTAAGGTAGTGAATAAAAGTCATTTCAAACTTGTTATCCCTCCCTCATTTTTCTCACAGTTGTCCTTCACCCCTTCACCCCTCACAAGTTGTAAAGTACATTTCCAACATATTGTCTTGTGAGTATTGCTATTGCATTGGTTTGCCTTTTGTCCTTTGTCTCACCATTGTCTGACCATACAGCAGGGATAAACCATAGGGGAAAACCCCAAAGAAAACAGAAATCACATAGTTCATCAAAAACAACAACCACAAATGAAAAAGAAATCTGGTTCCATATCTTGGAATTCATTTTGCTTAGCATCAGCTAATATGGTTACATATATGCATAACAAAGCCACTGGAAAATAATAGCTGCATGGATACTATATCATGAAAACAACATGTTAACATTTTGATGGTAAAGGTGGAATTAGGATTGGTGTATTTGCGGTTCTGATAAATGATTTTCAACAGATTTAAATTTATGACAGGTAAAATTGAATAGTTCAAAATTTTTAATAACTTAGCCTATTAAGAAAATTTAAAATTGCCTGGAAGAATAGGCTCTCATGCAAAGAAATCCAAGGAGACTTAGTAGAGAGGGAGCAATATGGATGAAGATGGCTCTTTTTCAAACTAAACAAACAAACCTCAGAAACCTTGCTGTAAATCCTGTAGGTTCCCTTGGAATTGTCCTTACCCAGGAACTATATTCTCACTGTTTGAAAGAAGGTTGTATTGGAATTTAAATTAAAAGTTCTTTAAGGGCTGGGATGTAGCTAAGTGGCAAAGCGCTTGCCTAGCAAGTGCAACGTCCTGGGTTCGATCCCCAGTACCAAAAAAGAAAAGACAAAAAAAAAATACAGTTAAAAAAAACCCAAACAAAAAAAAAGTTCTTTAAAAAATAAGGCATCAAAATTTGTGAATGTACCTTCAATTACCAAATACTAATTCTCTGAAAAAGATAATTTGAGTCAAAATATTTAGGGAGAAAGTGCCCTCCACAATGAAAGAAGGTGTCACTTTTCACAATGTCTTTGGACGTGAAGCAGTGAAACACAGAAAAAAATTTGATTGGATACTTCAAACCAATGATTTCACATTTCTAAGTGGCTCACAAAAAATAATATTCTTATTAATATGAGGTAGTCTAGACTTCTTTTATTACATATGCCAAAAAGTTCAGAAAAGAATTGAGCAAATGGAAAAATTAATAATAAAATTTTTCTTAGAAGCCTTAGCTAAGCGTATTGACTTCAGCAGTGAAGGGAGGCCAAAACTTTTTGATGTAAATTGTGTTAGTATTTTTACTCCCTAAAGTGATTTTACAGAGCCCATTTGGCTCACTACAATGCAGAACTGATTGAATGAAGACATGAAAATACATTCCACATCCAAATGAGGCAACTTGAAGAGTTTTAAAAGAGAAATAATGAAGATGTAGCAGTGGTGGAGCCCGTATGGTCCTTCAGCTTCACTAGACTGGAAGCCAAGAAGCTGTGATTAATTGGAACTCTGGCAAGAGCTAAGAGTAGGACATAGAAGTAGGACATAGAAGCATTTTCCTTTTGTAACAGACACTTTCTTCCAAGGTATGGGTGATTTAACTCTATTCTCCTCCATACATCTTGGTGAACAAATGCAAGACCAAGAGAAAAATAACCTATTAAAATAATTTTGCATAGAATAACTTCACTGTTCCTGATATGGTATCGAAGGAGAATCTTAAGAGAGAAGATTAAAAAGTGCAGTATTTTTTGGTTTCCTCTAAGCATCTTCTTAGCAAAAATATATCTTTGATGTTAGACAATTCTGATTGAACCAACAAGTGATGGAGTACTTATTTTTGTGGGCACTTTAGACACAAGAAGTCTTTCAAGGTAAAAGAAAAAAAAATATAGCCAAATATTTGTGATCACAGCATCTTGGACTGTTTTCTGCAGACAAAGTTTTACATTAGATTTCTCCTTATTAACATAGATGTTGTTTCATGGCAACCAAATACAAGAGGGAAGTTTTATGGACTCGCTTGGCCAATTAAACAGCATGAAAGAAGAAAATGGCAAATAATATTTAATGAAATTACTTTGACCAATCACTTTGCCAGAAGAAAGAAGGAAAAATATAATTCAAAATCAATTGTCTTAAAAGTATGAAGGAAGAGTATTAAAGAGAGATTAGAGAAAATATAGAGGATCGTTTTCTCTCCAGTGGAGTAATGCGTTCTTGATCTTGTTTCTTCCATTCTACCTCACAAGCTACCAAGTGTTTCTCAGGACTGGATTATCCAGTTCAGACAGAAATCTCTTAGAAGTAAGATACTGTATGCAGCAGGTGATTTATAACCTTAGACAATCTATTTAATTCTGTTGAAAATTCTCCCCTATCCCAAACTTCCCTCTTTGAACAGCTTTGTTTGCTTTTCCCAAGACTGCCTTTCATTAACTGATTAAAATTTTGAGTGGTCATATTCATACTCTCTAGAGATTGCTGTTTGGTTGTGATTTTTGTGTGTTTTTGTTTCTAGATGTGTTTTTAACTGAATTTTAAAAGTTTGTGCAATTGTGTTACAATTAAATATATCCATCTAATTGTCCAATGCTCCTAGATCAGAGTCACTCCTTCTATCATTCTCAACCAACCCTTTCTCCAAGATTTATTTCCAATTTACCACTTCCTTCATCATATGTGTACATTCAGGATTCTAGCTGTATTTGCTCCTTGTTCATTTTTCATTCATTCTATGTCTTTACTATAATTCCTGTTTGGTTTCAACTTCTGATAGTCATTCTGTTAAACTGTCTATTAATACTTTGAAAGGTTTATATACATTCCATGGAGTTTCAATCCTGCATATTCTTGAAATGATGTCAGATTATATCTCCATAATTCATTCATCTGCAGCAACAATTTGCAAGACTGGAGACGGGAAGCACCTAAACATGATTTTTTCTCAACCGTTTGAAAGATTAATCTTTAGTCAAAAAGAAAGTTAAAAAATGGCTTAGAATGTATTTCTAACTATGCATTTTTATAAATGGCTTTGTAAAATCGTGTGATTCTTTTATTTTACATGGAATAATATTTTCTACTACCTATAAGTTTTGGAAAAAGAAGAACATTATAATTTATTCCTAGATAGGAATATGATAGAAATAGAAGACAGATATTATGTTTGTCATATCTCTGATTAGTACCCATATTCAAGACTTAAAGTCATATTTCTTACTATATTAGACAGAGGGAAAACATAAAATAACATATGATGAGGCAACTATTTGTGATTGTTTAAAATGTACCTTATAAAATGATGAAAATTATTAGCTAAGGTTTGGGTTTGAAATTTAGGAGGCTGACATATTAAACACATTTCTGAAAGGCCCATACTGAAAACCACAAATTGTGGGTGGTACTATTTCTACACTTTATTGAATGGTTGAACATGTTTGGCATTAGTGCTGTGTAAATAATTCAACTCTATTGTAACTTGCTCCCTACACTTGAAAAACTTGTAATGTCACTAAGTATCATTAACTTGTCAAATGTTATTTTGGCGAAAGTGATTTTTTTAAATTTAATTTTATTTTATTTGTGAACATACTGTACAGAGGGGTTACAATTACATGGGCAGGATAATGCGTACATTTCTTACCAAGCATTGCAGCCTCCTCCTTTGGTTTACCCTTCACATCCCTTCCCAGCCTCCCCCCTCCCCCCCAATCCCAATCCTTCTCCTTTCCCCCCCTCACCCCCCCCCGCACGGATTTTTTAAACCTCGTTGTGGACATGACAACTTGTACTTCTCATTGTTGCAAGAGGTCCACCTGTATCCTTAAACACTGGTTTTTCCCCATCTCCTCCACAAGTTATACTGACACCAAATATAGTGAAAGCAGGGATTATACTGTGGGGGAGGGACATACAAAGCAACAAAGAGATAATCTTATAAATGCGTTAGAAACACATGCATGAAAGAAAAAAACATTAAAATACATATCTAAGGGTTCATTTTACTGACCTCACATTATCTGACCTTTTCCGCTTGAGTCATACATATACTAGACATTGCAAATAAGGGAAACAATGAGACCTATGTTTCTTTTGGCCTGGCTTCCTTCACTTAATATAATTTTTTTCATGGTTTTCCATTTCCTAACAAATGGGGCAATGTCATTCTTTCTGATGGAGGCATAGAATTCCATTGTGTATATATACCACATTTTCTTGATCCATTCATCTACTGAGGGACATCTGGGTCGGTTCCATATCTTAGCTATGGAAATAATGCTGCAATCAACATAGTTGTGCTGGTAGCTTTAGTGTGGTCTTGTTTGTAAACATTTGGGTAAATGCCCAAAAGTGGGATTGCTGGGTCATAGGGGAGATCTATGTGAAGTCTTTTAAGGAACCTCCATACTGCTTTCCAAAGTGGTTAAACAAGTTTACATTCCCACGAACAATGAAGTAAGGGCGAAAGTGATTTTTTAAAGTTTATTTAAATGTAGATTATCATTGGTTTGAGAGTGACATTTTTATACCACAGAACCATGTTGTACTGAAGTCCCAGTGTTTTGAAGCACTCCTTAGTGCTTCAAATGTTTTTCTGAATTACATTTGACCTCTAAGTCAAGTTTTCAGGCTTTGGTAGACCAATTATAGATCTATCCTTCTAGGTACTATTTTTTGGCCCACTTATGTTGGAATAAAATCTTTCGTTAATCATAGGTGAGGGGTATTAAAAATAATCTTATGACAATTTGTGAACTTGTTCACTCATATGGGCTGGTCATCTGTAAGTTGAATGTTTGAATTACAGTACTTTCTCTCAAATATTGTGATCTCATCCTTCATTTTAAGTTGCCTTGCATTTCACAATTGCTTACTGCTAATTCCTGCATCTCAAGGAATTGGGGCCCTGAAATATAGGAAATGCGAAATTGAGATGGGTCTTCAATTACTTTGTGTTGATATATTGCATGGGCCTTGGTGAAAAGTCTTGCCCCTGTTATCTGATGATGCAGGTAAATGGGCCTTGAGATCCTAGGACCCATGGGTACTGCAGAAGAATAATATTTTTTAGACATCTTAGCAAAATTTGGGCATAATCAGTAAGAATGCTTCAGAAATATGGACAAAAGCAGTTTGGGACAAGCAAGTTAAAACAATAAACAGAGCAGCAGAGTAAAATCCATTACAGATTAGAGGAAAACATTGTTTTTTTTATCATGTGGATTCAGAAGACCAAGAAGAGTTATAATGTATCACAAGTTTATACTAAAAAGATTGCATTGATACGTTTTCTAGTCTAATACATATTTGAAACCTAAATATTTATATTCCAATTCTGTTTATTGGAGTAAATAAATATCAATTTATTTGTCAAATTATCAACTAATTCTAGTAAGTTTCATTGTGTGAAATATAAAATCAGCACATATAACTATATATAATATGATTAAAAGACACACGTTTTGTATTGTTCTGTTGTAGTTACTGTATCAAAGGCAACTCTGTTTTAAAGTATGATTCCATTATCTCTACTTCAGTGTTTGATAGAGTTAGATCTAAAGCTTTATCATTTGTAGATTTACAGCATGGTGGCAAGAGGAAACACTGTGATTAAAACATTATCAATTTAATGCCTAATAATGAGGAGAAAAATATGCACTTCTCCTGCAACTATGAAAATATTTGGTGATAAAAAGGCAGTAGTGTAAGTTCCTGCCAGGAACTTACAGACAGGCCAGGACATTAAGTAATCATGCGTACGAACAATTTTTTCACTTCTTGGCTTTAGCTACTTTTAAATGGAAGGTATAATAAACAATTATATTTTGATAAAATACCTTCTCGTCTGAACAGTTCTGTTTGAACTGTTCATCTCTCTATGATCCCTTGTAACCAAGATTAGTTTTGTTCTAGTAAGAAAATCTTTGCTGTCAGGGTAAGGTATTCTGGTTGTTCTGTTCCCACATGGAAGAAGGGTAAAGGCTCAGGTAGACATTTGTTCCAGTAACACCTCATTTGGGAAAATGTCAGCTGAAGAAGTTTAGAAGTAGCTCTTAAGCAACGCTTAGTTTGAATCCATTAGGTCCACAAAGCTGGATAAATAAATACTTGAAAAAGCCATCACCTTTGGACCTAATTATAAGTAATAGAGAGTATGATCAAATTCCAAATAAAAAGACTTAAGATATTCATTGGCAAAAAACAGTTTGCAAATGTGAGCAATCGACTGATCAATATAATTTTTTCCAATATTCACAGAATTTTAGGGAAATAAGATCGATAGCATTGTTAGGAACAATAAGGTTTCCTTGTTACAAGTAGGCACCCATAGATATAAGCCTGTATAAGGTTTGCAGCATTAACTATTAAATTTAGAGGATACTACATGCTTCAGCAGCACGTATACTCAAACTACAATACAGAGATTAACATGGCACTTGCACAAGGATAATATGAAAATTTGAGAAGTATTCCATATTTTTCATTCTTCAGATGCAAGAAATGAAAAAAAGTGATTAAAAAGTTGATTACAAAATTACAAGTTTAACAATACACGTAATTCATATAATTAAAATTAGTTTGACATCAGTGTATTAAATCACCTCAGAAAGGCGTTTACATAGCATAAACTTTACAAAACTTTTCAGATTAGACAACATTGTCATTTTATCCCAAAGAAAAATAATATTAAGACCTAGAAAAAAAGGAATCAAACTGTTTCTATATGGAATACAATCGGAAAGGACACATTAATGAACTTATATATTATAAAATAATATAGAATTCAATGTATATCTAGGAAAAAATAAATTATGAACATTATGCAAACATAGAATATAGAATATTTTAAAATATACTTTTTCAGACAAGCACCAGAAATATTTTAGTTTCTGTACTACTCATTTCAACAGGTAAATTAAAATTATTTCTTATTAAAAAATCACAAACTCTAAAGAAATTATTATACATGTTTACAAAATCTATTGAATACATTTTTCCATCCAAGGCAGGCAATTCACTTGGAAGAATTCCGCGGAATCCATGAATTTTTACAGTAAAATATTGGTGCTGCCGGGCACTGGTGGTTCATGCCTATAATCATAGCTAAACAGGAGACTGAGATCTGAGGATCATGGTTCAAAGCCAGCCTGGGAAGGAAGGTCTGTGGTACTCTTATCTCAAATAAACCACTAGAAAACTGGAAGTGGAGCTGTGTCTCAAGTGGTAGAGGGCTCACCTTGAGCTGAAGATCACAGGGATAACTCTAGGCCCAGAGTTCAAGCCCCATGACCGACCAAAAAGAAAGATATTGCTCTTATTTGGATTGTGAAAATATTTTGTAGGGACAGAAAAGATGAACTTGCATTTTTGAAATTTAAGAAACTTAACCCGACCATTAGGATTTCGGTGAACAATTTGTACAGCATTTTACAACTTCCTAGAGGTAGTGATACATACTTATGCTTTTGGCAATGTCACATAGAGTTTCTTCTATGTTGTTCTTCAGGCCTGGATTTATATAATGGTTCAACAGAAGGCGATCCAGCGTATCTTTGCTATCTCAATTCTCAACAGCAAGATATAAGGGTGTCAAGAGTCCTTTAGTTTGGGGAAGTGTTACTGTGGCTCAAGCGGTAGAGCACTCCCCTTGAGCTGAAGAGCACAGGGACAGCACCCAAGCCCAGAGCTCAAGCCCCATGACCCACCAAAAAAAAAAATCACAACAACAACAAAAATCAAACAAACAAAAATATTTGGGCTGGGAAAGTGGCTCAGTGGTAGAGCGCTGGCCTTGCATACATGAGGCCCAAGGTTCGATTCTTCAACACCACATAAGCAGAAAAAAAAGCGGTAAGTGGTGCTGTGGCTCAAGTGGTAGAGTGCTAGCCTTGAGCTGAAGAGATGAGGGACAGCACCCAGGCCCAGAGTTCAGGCCCCACAACCAGACCAAAAAAAATTTAAAAAAA
The DNA here is from genome assembly GCF_024711535.1 of Dipodomys merriami. Lineage (NCBI taxonomy): Eukaryota > Metazoa > Chordata > Mammalia > Rodentia > Heteromyidae > Dipodomys > Dipodomys merriami. Next base: position 13,113 of record NW_027204474.1, read on the forward strand.
AAAGTCCGTTAGTTTGGCCATTGGTATCTGTATCATGATGAAGTAAGAAAGAAGCGACTCTGGTATTATTCCACGTGTATGCACTGTTCAGGGGTGTCCAGTCATCTACAGTTATTGCATGTGCCGCTTGAGAAACCAACTGACTGACAATGTCTAAGTGTCCACCGTAGGCTTCTTGAAGAGGGATATACTGATCATCATCCCTACTATTCACATAAGTGGCCTTTTGAAAAAGAAGTCTCCGCACTGTAGTAAGCTGAATATTTTCGACAGCCCATTGAAGAAATATGGTTGGATCCTTCTCCAATTTTTTTTCTTGCAATTGATACCATTCCTTACTTTTTCATCTTGTTCCCCATATTCCTAAGAATTGCCTAACCAGAGACTTTGAGTGCCAGTGGGAATGAGGTGTCCATGTATTTCCCTAATAGTTCACATTGGTTGAACTGGTCAGAAATATCTGGTGAATTTTCTGCAACTGTTTATTCACCATGATTTATTTTCTCTTTTTCCAATTTTACTATTCGAAATTATTCTAACTAGAGAGGAGGGAATTGATGGAGAGCAGAGGAAAGATATTCCTCCATATTCAAATGTACACACTGAAAATGAGGACCAATGATGTCTCCATGTGCAGCTTATTCTAGGCATGAGAAAATAGGAAATAATGCCTTCCATATAAATGATTTGGGAAATGGCAGAGCAAAAAGTGAAATGATACAACCAAAAATATAAAAGCAAAATAAATTAGGATAATTATGGAGCAATCGTGTTATATATGAGAACCATGAAAGTGAGAGAGAAAAAAAGAGAAAGATGTGTAATGACATAGCTAGCCACGTAATCCATGCCTCTGATCAATTTGTAGAGCAAACAAAATTTTATTTTTTAAAAGAGATGGAAATCGAATTTATGTATTTACTTGAAGTTAGTAAATACATTTTTAGTAGCCTACGTAAAGAGACATAACTTTACCAAACTACAGACAGTAAAATAAATCCTTGATAGTTCTAGTAACAGATCTGACTGAAATCAGTTGAATCATACTTTTCTTGTACAATGAAGGAATAAGAGGGTAGTAAAGCAGCTAGAGAAGGCAGGGAGATTGTATCTGTGACAAAACTTTGTGGAAATTGGTATTGAGGATTTCTTACTGGTGATCCACTTGCACTGGAAGCATGATTCTGAAGTATTGCTTGCCGATTCTGAACTATTGATTTGATTATTATATTCTCCAAGAAGAAAATGAGAATTGATAATGAAGGACTACTAATACATTTTGACCTTCTCACTAAGCACTTTCAATCATCAAAATCACATGAAGACAATAGACAGGCCTACTTTTTAGATGAATGCAAGTGTCTTATAAAAACAAGGAATGTATGTAGTCATGCAAAGGACTTCTATTTTACCAATGCCGCATACATTTTTCTAATGTTGGGTACCAATAAATAATGGATCTATTAGAAAGCTCTTAAGGCTCCTATGTTCAATAGTGAGTTCTCTTACACTATATCATGGTATTTTTTGTGTTTTAAGAATAAATTTACATTACTAACTTGAATTTCTGACAGGACAGTATCATCACTGTACATCTTGCTTCTATACTCTCATTTTAAAATTACCATCTAAGTATGTGCATTAGATAACTATATAGGAAAAAGTAGAAGCCACACTGATGGCTTATGTCTTTAGTAGTAGTTAATCAGAAAGATGAAATCTGAGCATTGTGGTTTGAAAGCAGACCAAGAAAAAACAGTCCATTAGATTCTGATTTGAATGTAACCAGCAAAACCTAGAAATGGAGCTGTGGTACAAGCAGTAAAATGCTAGCCTTGAGAAAACTGAAACAAAAAATAAATTCTGGGACAAAGCCAGGCCCTGAGTTCAAGCCCTAGTAGTAGCACCAAACAAATAAATTAATTAATAAGGTAATTAATTAATTAAAACTAAATTAAGTGGTCACATGTGGAGAGGCAGGTAAAATGTAACATGCGTGGTAATGGTTTATGTATTATTTTGTAATAAGGCATATTATCATTTGTCCTAATCACTAATATTTTATGTGGACTTTTTTGTACAATAAACCCTGAATTTAGCATGCGTGTATATGTGTGTGTACATGTGCGAACATGTGTGTATGTGTATATGTGTGTGTGTGCTGTTGCAATGTTGCTTGCCAATGTGGACAGGGTGAGGCTGAAAAAAGCTAACTGTGTTGCAATGTTTTTATTTATCAGTGTTCTGTCATGTCATTTCAGTGGAACCAGCCTTTGTACATATTATTTGTCTAAAAATAACATCATAATCAAAGCATTTACAATATTAAGTTAGAAAAAGAGACCGCTTTCAGCTCTTATTGTATGTTAGGTAAGAAGATACAGACATAATTAGTTAGTAAGTTGTTGCTATAAGATGATTGTCTGTACAAAATACGTATTTGACCTCTTAAATTGGTTATACTTTTAAGATACACTCATAGAGTGATTTGGACCGACTTGACCAAACAGGTATTACTCTCTGATTATTCCTGTGAAACACAAGTTGGATAAACTCTTTCTGGATTTCTGTTGAAAATCACTTTCTTTGCAATATTATATCTATTCTCACTAAGAGATAATCCAACCCATATTATGTTTGAATATCCCATCTTATTCATTGAAAATAAGTATTGTGGATATGCTTGTTAGATATTCCTTTCAAAAACGAACAAACAAAAAGCAAGTGTTATTTCCATATTGTGGATGCATTTGAAGGTGTTTTGTACATGCACAGGTATCTTTACTAATGGCTCTTTTGTGGGAGAAACTATGGCAACTTTAACAAATAAGGCTTTTTGAATATCTGTTCCAATATACATAACATCTCAGAGCAAGTCTTGCAATTTCTGAAAATCCTTTGAATATTTTAGTATTATTTCAGTTCATTGACTGTAGAGCTAAAATTTCTGAAATATTGTTAAGATCTGAAAAAGTATGTGGGTATATATGCTTTTTTATGCTTCATTTTATGAAAACCCAGTTTTTATGAAAGTAAATGGAATAGAATGAAAGAATTAAGTGAATTGGGTAAGCTAATTATTAGTATAATTTTGTTTTCTATTAATAGTCCATTGAATGTAGATGATGCAGTTAAATTATTTCCTCTCTATTTCAGTTAGTTTTAGTCTTTATAGTTATGAGTGAACTTTTAAATAAAGGTCTTTTAAAATAATTAGGATTAACCTTGTGCTTTTCGTCCTACTCCCAAGAAAATGAGTTATTTTTAAGTGTTAATAGTTTATCATTATGATTATCATAGCGAATCATTATCATTATCATAGGGACTTAAAAATGTAGTAGTATTGATGTCTTTTTAAACCAATTGTATTCACAAGTTGGAGAGTCTTTAATTCATAATTAGGTCTTGGTGTCAATGATTTTTAAACTCTCGTTCCTAACATTAATGATAGGTAAGACTGCATTTTTGGGTATATGAAAGGTAAAATATTTATCTGGGGTCAAATGTGATTTTATATCATTCTTTCTTTAATAACATTTTAAAGTAGTACATTTCTCTCAAAATGGTGGATATAAAAAGCAATCAAAAGGGCTGGGAAGGTGGCTCAGTGGTAGAGTGCCTTGCATGCATGAGGCCCTGGGTTCAATTCCTCAGCACCACATAAGCAAAAAGAAAAAAGCCGGAATTGGCTCTATGGCTCAAGTGGTAGAGCACTAGCCTTGAGCTGAAGAGCTGAGGGACAGTGCCCAGGTCTAGAGTTCAGGCCCCACGACCGGACCCCCCCCCCAAAAAAAAAAGCAATCAAAATACTTCAAATGGTAAAAAATTTAGGTGAGCTACAATGTGGAAACGATTGCTCCAAAAGGCCTGCAGTCTGTTTCCATCAGGAATTGGGCAGGTCATTCTTTCAGTAAGACTGTGTTAACCAGAGATGGGGTCCCCAGGCAGTGCAGTGTTGAGTGAAGGCCTAAAATATGATTTCTACTATTTTGAGCTAGAAATCAAGAATGTTATAGTTTAGCAGTTCCTTTCACTAGGGAGGTATAAATTGAGTTTTCACTAGGGAGGTATAAATGGAGTTTTCTTCTTACAGTTACTTATTGTCTTTTTTTGTTGTTGTTGGTCATGGGGCTTGAACTCTGGGCTTGGGTGCTGTTCCTGCACTCTTCCACTCAAGGCGAGTGCTCTACCACTTGGACCACAGTGCCACTTCCAGTTTACTAGTGGTTTATTAGAGATAAGAGTCTCACAGTCTGTCCTGCCCAAGCTGGCTTTGAACCACAATCCTCAGATCTCAGCCTCCTGAGTAGCTAGCATTATAGGCGTGAGCCACCGGTGTCTGTCTAAGTTACCTATTTTCTAACAAAGATAAAGGAAATATTATTAGAGTGTGCACAATAATTTTGGGAATTTTCCTAGAATTAGTAGACTGAGTGCTAGTATTTAGTTATAAAATAGAATGAGGTTAGTTCATATAGTGGGAATGGAACGCAGGCTAACACTTACCGTGTGTAGAATGTTGTACTAGTAATTCCAACTCTGAAGACTTAAATATCATCATCTTAGAATTAAAAATAAAAATAGTTTCACTTTATGGGATTATTGTGAGGATTAAATTAGATACCAAAGGTAAAGTACTTGGAAAAACAATCAGAGTTTGATACTTTCTACCTTTTATTTTATCATGTGATATATTCTAATAGTTTTACTGTGATTTTTATATTGTCTATTTAGGATATGCAAAGTGATGTATTGATATACATTGCGTTGTTCACTTTTCTGTCATTATGAGGAAAATACCTGCAAAGAAAATTTCTGAGAAGGCAAGTATCATATTGACTCATGGTTTAAGATCAGATGTCTCCATTGTTTTTAATTATATTTTTATTAAATAGGTGTACGAAATGTTTTCCATTCAACGAATCAGTTTATAAGTACAATGGATCTTTACATAACTTTCTCACATCCTTCCAAACCTCAACCCACTTTCGTTTTTATTAGTTTCATACTATCTGCATTGAATATTATGGCTTCACTCTCTACTTCCATAAGTCTCTTTATTTCTTCCCTTTGATTTTCCCTCACATTTTCCAAGTGGTAGCCTCCTGGTATTCATTTTGTTGGATTAAAAGTTCAATTTTATAAGAAATTACACCTGTTAAATACTCCTCTACAAATAGCATGCTTTGATTAATACTGTTTTTTAACTTGCATAAAATTCTGGCTTCTAAATACACGTTCTTTTTGTGTCTGGCTGTGACTTCGTTTATTTAACATAATTTTAGTTCTATCCATTACTTTGCAAATACTGTAACAGTCTTTATAATGGATGGGTGCAATCCAATTGTGTATATGTGCAACACTTTCTCCAACCATCCCTCTGCTAAAGTGCATCTGGGCTGTTTCCATAAATTCTCTACGGTGAATAGTGCAGTAGTGAACATGATTGTGAGAGTGATTTTACTCTAACCTTTTGGGAAAATTCATCACTGTTTTTCTGGGAGCAATCCTCTAGCCAATTTTCCAGAATTAGCACATCCCTTCCTTCATCTACATCACAACGTTTTTCAGGTCCTCAAAAACACACTACCCCCTACAGGTACCAATCAGCTAAAACCAGACTGTGCCCATATTCTTTTGTTGTTGTTATTGTTTTCTTTCCGGTCGAGGGGCCTGAATTCTGGGCCCTCAGCTGTCCCTCAGCTTTTTTGCTCAAGGCTAGCAATCTACCACAGCGTCACTTCTGGCTTTCTTCTTTTTGCTTATGTGGTGCTGAGAAATCAAACCCATGGCCTCAGGCATGCAAGGCAAGAGCTCTACCACTGAGCTACTTTCGCAGCCCCGATGTGCCCATATTCTTTTAATACATTTTTCATAATTTTACACATAATTTAGTGAGAACCTTCTATGTACTTTCCTAATGTGGGAATGAGGTATATGACAATAGAGCAAAAGTAAGGGATATGGGATTAAATTAGCTATTATCATATTTAAAATCATTTTCAGCTCTAACTCACAGCCTCACTTAGTATTATTTTAATCTTTATTTGATTACTTCACCTATCCCCTAAATTATAACATGAGATTTAAATACAAAGGCAAAAAAGTGTGGTTTGACTTTGACACTCATGTGTGAGGATGCACAATATGGGCAAATAAAGGGATTGGAATTAATAGCCATTATCCATTTTGTTAAATGGTTTTCTCAAACTGATTCTCACAATTCATATTTCATTCAACAACAAGAAACATGTGACAATTCCCTTTGTTTTGCTCCTCATTAAACTTGTTTCCATGTTATTTTATAATGAAGGATGATTTCTTAAATCTACTGCAGATACAAAAATATGTTAAAATATTTCTATATGTATGCATTGATATAAATACAAACACATATATTATAAAGGTTATAATGATAAATTATAACTTCTGTAACTATACAATTTACTAAATTATTAAAAACATGGACGACTCAGGCCTGGAATCCTGGTTACTCAGGAGGCTGAGAGCTGATTATTGTTTTGAAGCCATCCTGGTCAGGAAAGTCCATGAGCCTCTTATCTCCAAACAACCAACAGAAAATCAGAATTGGAACTGTGGCTCATAGTAGTAGAGTGATAGCCTTGAGTGAAAAGACTCAGAGATATCACCCAGGCTCTTAGTACAAGAACTAAAATCTACCCCCAAAAAGTATTTAATTTACACTTATGTAAATAGAGTATTTCCTTCACACAAATGCACATCCATGCTCATTTGCAAGGTAACTCTGTTATGTCTGGAGTACCACATAATATTATCACTTAAGTAGAAAGTATTACAACATGGGTAAACTCTACCTCTCTCATGGATTTTTCTCCACTCAAATATTCAAATCTTGCAATTATTCCCATTATTTAAAGTCATAGCTTTTTTTCTTTAATACACATAAGATTGGAATTTGAATTGAGTGTCTTGTGTCTCCTAAATGGTTGTTCTTACCACTTTGGCATGCCCCCAGCCCTAAATTATCCTGATTAACTTTCAGATAGAATCTTGCTTCCTACTTGTGTAAGATCGTGGGCTCAGTCTACTTTATGTTATTCTTCCTGGAATTTAGAATAACAAGTGCCTGGCATTGTGTACAGATCTTTCTGTCCAGTCTGAGCTTTAACCACTATCCTCACAATAGTAGACTCCCTCGTAGTCAGGATTTTCATAAGCTTATCATAGCTATTTTTAAAAAAAATCTTTGCATTTCCTGCAGGTTCTTGAGTACTGAGTTAATTGGTGTTTTCTTGGGTTGTTTTGTTTCTTTTGAATGTATGTGTTGAGTTGTTCCTCATTTTTCCTTTTGTTTCTTTCACTCAAGTTCTTACCTATAGTGCTGAGAAACCAATTCTTCTTTCTCAAGATAGTCAAGGTGAACATTATTTATTCCAAAACAATTCCAGTAATATTTAAACACCTTCAGAAATTTCGAGAAAATGGCGGAGGAGAATCTGGTGGCTAAACAAGCTCTTGCATAGAAAGCAGTTCTAGTGTTCCAATGAACAGTCCTAGGCACACCAAGTGTGCCATCACATTACAGAGAGTTTGGGCAGAGAGGAATAATCCAGGTAAGTAGACAGATCTGAGCATTTTCCAGCAACCATGGCTGAGGTTGCTGTGGCGGCTGTGGTGCCATCCATAGCCGCCATAACTACAACCCAGAGAGTCTGGGACAAATGTGCCAGATGCAGTGGGCAAGCAGATTTTACTCAACATGACCAAGAACTGACAAGTAGCAGATATCTTCATCCTGCAGATAGCAGACCAGAGGCTACCCAGGAACCCACACTCCAGCGTGAGTACAAAACTAACATCCTCACTCCTTCTCAAAGGGAGCAGAGGAGGGAAGGACACCCCTCCCCCCAACACCGGAAATATCCACCTTTGATGTAGACAAAAGCCTGGCTAAGTAGCTAGATCCAACTCAGTTCTTTGATGAAAACAAAAGAGTCATTTAGCTAGTCACAAGTACCTACCCTGACCTGCCATTCTCAACTCCACCCATGGGAAAGTCACAAAAACAAGGCAGAGAAAGCTAATCCCACAAAGGAGTGGCTTTCTTCACTGGGTAAACAGAGCCAGAGTCTGCCCCTCCCTACAACAGCACTGACAATCAATTGAAACTCAGTAAACATAAACCCTGAGAATGGCTCCAGGCTGGGCTTTGTGAATGTTTCAGAAGCTAGCCCCTCAGGGAAAAGCTACTGTTTGCTGAAAGGCTTCAACTTTACCCAGAACCCAGCCTTATTACAGTAACTCCAAACTAGAGGAAACAGCCACCTCCCTCTTTTGTGATACTCAAAGCAGATCTCCCTCCCACTGAACTAGCCTGGGAGGCAATCACAAACTTCTGGGTAAACCAACAGAATTTTTTCTGCCTGCCCAAACAAACTGACTTAAGAAACCAATCAAGCCACAGGAAACCAAACACCACAAGCAAACCAGAGACTCCACCAAGAGACTGGTTACTGACACAAGGGAGATACAGGATCTTCCCATCAACCCCCCAAAAACAAAATCAAAGAAGTCTTTTTTGTATCTTTTTAAATTTTTACTTTTTAATGATAAAAATTGTTTTCATTAATCTTTTTTTCTTCCTCTTATAACTTTTATTTTAGGTGTATGTGTGTGTGTGTGTGTGTGTGTGTGTGCTTTTTTAAAAAAAAATGTTTACTGACCTGTTGGTCTTTTTTGTTCTTTCTTTCTCATTCGTTTTACTTTTTCATCTATTGTTCTTTTTGCATGAATTATTTGTTGTTCTGTTCACCTCCTATATACCTGTCATTTGATTATAAGACCTTATCCACAATTGTGTACATTCTTAATCCAAAAACATATTACTCAATTCAAAACCTCTTCGGATTACATTCCTTAATAGCAGTATTACTTATTTATACCTATAAATTATTTGAAGTATTTTTATTTTTTAGTTTTTCAGGTCTTCTTTCTGTCCCTCCCCTCCTCTCATCCTTGTTCATCTCTCAATTTTACTTCTTTAAATTTTCATTACTTTTAAGAGTTTCACTTTTTAAATTTAAATATTTGTCTTTCCATTTTTTCTTGTCTCTTTTTAAAAATTTTTTCTTCTCTCATTTCTATCATTCTTTCCAATCCATTTCCCTCTGTGAGATTAGGACTTGGTTAATTTCACTCTCCTTTTACCTTTCCACATCCCTCTAATGCTGTTTTCCCCACTTTTCTCCCTAAACATAATAATTTCTGGTTTGTCAAATTATTCTTTGGTATTCTTAGCCCATTAAAACATAGTTATTTAATGTTGAATTGACTGTATCTGTTGAACTAGATTGTATCTTCAAACATTTGACTATGCAATTACAGGACTTTGGTTGATGCTTGCCTTAAAATTGTGTTCTAGCACAAAACTGGCATTACTTTCATCCCAAATGGGCAGAACAAGCAAGAAAAACACAAGGAAAATGGCAAGTCCGGGTATCTCAATTCCCACTCAAGATAATCAGGTGACAGAACAGATAATGAATAATCCAGACGAGAGTTCCCAAAAAGATCTACAAACACTACTGGTAAACATGGTGAATGAAAAGATTGAAACCCTGCAAAGGACTCAGTGTGAACGTGTTAGGGAGAGAGAGGAGGCAAACCAAAGATCAAAACAGGAAGCTCATGGGCTTGAGAAAGCTACTCAAAGATTGATACTGGAATTGCGTGAGCAGGTTGAGAATACTCAAAGAGAAATAAAGGAATTGTCTGAGCAGGCTGAGATCAGTCAAAGAGAACTAGAGAAGTTACATGAACGTGAGGAATCTAATCAAAGAGTAATTCAAGAATTGCAAGAGCTGGATGAGCATAGACAAAGATCAATACAGCCATTCATGGAATCCATAAACAGTCACCTGAAAAGAGTCAGGGAGACCACAAAGGTTATGTTAAATGGAGCCCAAGAGAAGGAATGGGAGTCCAAGGAAACCATAACCAATCAACTAAGTGATTTGAGAGTAAACACTGAACACCAAATTAAGGAAGTAAAGAATTTCATACAAGATCTAAAACAAAGCTCCAACAAAGAATTTGAAGCCATAACAGCCAACCAATTAAAAGGAAAAGAAATTAAAAATAAAGTAGAAAGTCTTGACATTAGGTTAGACTATGCAGAAGATTGAATCTCCGGCATTGAAGACAGCCTAGGTATTATAGAGAAAGAACATACAACTATCCAAGACAAATTCAAGAAATATGATAGATCTATTCAACACTTGGAAGACACCATCAGAAGGCCTTATCTGAGGGAAATGGGTGTAGAGGAGCATATAGAGACATAAGGTAATGGTCTAGAAAATTTGTTCAACAGGATCCCAGCAGAGAACTTCCCAACACGCAAAAAGATAGGCATATTCAGATACAAGAAGCTTTTAAAACTCTAAATAGACCAGACAAGAACAGGACTGTCCATAGTCCAATTAATTATAAGCCACACAGGATCAATTCAGACCAAGGAAATGATCCTTAAAGCTGTCAAGGAGAAAAGATCAGTCACCTATAAAGGAAAACCAATTAGAATCACCTCAGATTTCTCAAAAGAGACAATTAAAGCAAGAAGAGCCTGGAATGGTTTATGCCATGCTCTAAAGACAAACAACTATCAACCAAGAATAGTGTACCCAGCTAAACTCTCAATCATAATTGAAGGTCTAATAAAAATCTTCCATAGCAAAGAAAAACAAACAATATATCTCCACCAAATCAGCTCTACAAAAGATACTAAAAGATGTCCTAAACATAGAAAACCAACAAGACCACAATAAAGGCCAAGAAACCACATACAAACAGAATCCAAGAACCAGAGAAAGAATCCAGTAGGCGCAGCACCCAAGAAGGTGGATAAAATGGCAAGAGCACCCAAATACCTCTCAGTCCTCTCTCTCAATTTTAGTGACATGGACTGTCTAGTTGGTTTAAAATACAAGATTCTTCTATCTTCTACCTTCAGGAATCACAACTTGCCCATAAAAATCAAACACATTTTGAAAGTGAAAGGCTGGAACAAAATCTACCAAGCAAACTGCCCCCCAAAACAGGCAGGAGTTGCAATCCTAATATCAGATAAAATAGGCTTCAAATTAACATTATTGAGAAGAGATAAAGAAGGTTACTACATACTAATTAAGGGATATCTCTTTCAGGAGGATATTAAAATTCTAAATATTTGCCAAACAATAGTGCACCCAAATTTATACAAGAAATACTACTTTAAATCTCACATAGATCCAACGACATTAATTGTTGGGGACTTTAACAAACCACTATTCCCACTAAATAGATCAACTCGGCAAAAACTCAACAGAGAAACCGCAGATCTAAACAAGTGCATACATCAACTGATTTAGCAGACATCTAGCAAATATTCATCCAGCAGCATAAGAATACACTTTTTGCTCAGCAGCACATGGAACATTTTCCAAATCAAACTTGTCAAAATTCAGAAACATTGAATTCATATCTTGCATTCTATCAGACCAAAAGGGAATAAAATTAGAACTCAACACAAAAAGCCACCAAAGAAAGTCCAGTATAAGATGGAGGCTGAAAAACACACTGTTCAAACACCAGTGGGTCATGGAAGAGCTTAGAATCGAAGTTCAAATGTTCATATTATTCAACAAAAACTAGCACAGAGATTTTCTGCTCCTCTGGGACACAGAAAAGGCACGATTCAGAGGCAAGTATATAGCGCTGAGATCCTATATTAACAAATTGGAGAGACCTGGAACCAACAATTTAATGAGATCTGACACTCCTTGAAAAAGTGAATCAAGATAAACCCCAATCAAGTTGATGGAGAGAAAGAATTAAAATTCAATCAGAATTAAATGAATTAGAATCCAAAAAAAACCATATGAAGAATCAACAAAATGAGAAGGTTCTTCAAAATAATTAACAAAATTGACAGACCCTTAAAAAAGAAAAAGAAGAGAACACACCCAAATTAATAAAGTCAGAGATGAGAATGGAAACATCACTACAAAAACAATCAAGATTCAGAACATTATAAAGGAATACTGCTCAAAACTTTTGCTAATATGTTTGAGAACTTGGCAGAAATGGACATTTTCCTGGCAAATATTGACATGCTGAAACTAAGATGAGTTAAACCATCTTAACAGGCACATATCAAGCATTGAAATAGAAAGAGCAATAAGAGAACTCCCATCTAAGAAAAACCCAGGAATAGATGGTTATACAGCAGAATTCTAAAAGGCCTTCAGAGCAGAACTCACACCAATACTCCTCCAAATCATCAATGAAATTGAAAGAGAAAGTTCCCTACCGAACTCTTTCTATGAAGCCATCAGAACCCTCATCCCCAAACCCTCATCAAAGAAAGAGAACTATAGACCCATTTCTTTGATGAACATTGATGCAAAGCCTCTCACCAAAATTTTGGCTAATCAACTTCAACAATTCATCCAAAAAATCATACACCATGTGCAAACAGGATTCATTTCAGGGATGCAAAGCTGCTTCAATATACACAAATCAATTAACATAATTCATCACATCAACAAGAGCAGGGATAAGAACCACATGGTTATCTCAATAGTTGCAGAAAAAGCCTTTGACAAGATCCAACACCCTTTTATGGTGAAGGTCCTGGAAAAATTAGGAATCTATGGAACATTCCTCAATACAATAAAGGTTGTGCATGACAAAACTACAGAAAGCATTATACTCAATGGTGAAAATCTAAAGCTATTCCCTCTAAACTCTGGAACGAGACAAGAAGGCCCACTCTCTACTGCTCTTCAATTCAAACATAAAGAGGAACCCAATAGGGAAAGAAGAAGTATAACTTTCCCTATTTGCAGATGACATGATCTTGTATTTAAAGACCCGCTCCCAAGTTACTCAAGGTTACTCAAAACTTGGGCAAACTAGAAGGGTATGAAATTAACCCTCAAAAACCAATGGCTTTTCTGTATGCCTACAATGAGAAAATTGTGGCTGAAATTAGGAAAGCAACTCCATTCGTAATAGCCCCACAAAAAATAAAATACCTACGAATTAACTTAATCAAAGGAGTGAAGGACCTCTATGATGAAAACTTTAAATACCTGTAAAAGGAAATCAAAACAAACTTAGAAAGTGGAAAAACTCCCATGTTCCTAGATTGGAAATATCAAATCGTGATAATAGCAATACTTCCCAATGCTATCTACAAATTGAATGTGATACCTGTCAATATTCCAACCTCATTCTTCAAGGACATAGGAAAGGCAATCCAAAAATTCATATGGAACAATAAAAGACCCTGAATAGGAAAAACGATCGTTAACAGAATGAACAGTGTTGGAGGAAAATCAGTACAAAATTTCAAACTCTTCTACAAAGCCATAGTAAGCAAAACAGCTTGGTCAGTACCAAGAACAGACCTCAGGACAAATGGAATAGAATTGAAATGAACCTAAAGACCTACAGCCATCTAATCTTTGATAAGGGAGCTGAAAAAATAGAATGGAAGAAAGACAGCCTCTTCAGTAAATGGTGCTCTCAAAATTGGTTAACTACTTGTAGAAAAATAAATCTAGATCCTTATATATCACCCTGTAGCAGAATCAACTCCCAATGGATCAAAGACCTCACAATATGAAGACACTCTGAAAACATTACAGGATGGAATAGGAGAAACCCTAGATCTCCTTGGTACAGGCTGAAAATTGCTTAATAGAGACCCAGAAACACAACAAATCATAGAAAGGTTGACAAATGGAACTGCATGAAATTGCAGAGCTTCTATATGGCAAAGGACATAGCTAGCAATATCCATAGAAAGTCCACAAATAGGGAGAAGATCTTCACTAGCCATACAATGGACAAGGGTCTCATATCTAAAATATATCTGGAACTCCAAAAAATTAAATCCCCCAAAAACAAATCCTAAAAGAATCAACAGCCCAATAAATAAGTTGGCTAAAGGCTTAAAGAGAAACTACTCTGAAGAGGAAGGAAAGATGGCTAATAGACACATGAAGAAATGCTAAACCTCCCTAGCTATAAAAAATGCAAATCAAAACAACATTGAGATACCACCTCACCCCAGTTAGAATGGCTATAATCAAGAACTCTATTAACAACAGATGCAGGAGGAGATGTGGATAGGGGAACCCTACTGCATTGTTGGTGGTAGTG
>NW_027204475.1:0-27269 GCF_024711535.1 Dipodomys merriami
TAGGTTTAGGCTGAGCCTTTGTTTGAGGATAAGGGTTTAGGGTTAGGGTTAGGGTGAGGTTTAGTTTTAGGGTTAGGGTTAGAGTTAGGGTTAGGGTGAGGGTGAGGTTTAGGGGTAGAGTTAGGGTTAGGGTGAGGGTTAGGGTTAGGGTGAGTGTTAGGGTGGGGGTGACGGTAAGGGTAAAGTTGAGGGTTAGGCTGAGGGTGAGGTTTATTGTAAGGGTGAGGGTTAGGGTTAGGGTGAGGGTTAGGGTTAAGGTTAGGGTGATGGTTAGGATTATGGTTAGGATGAGGGTTAGGGTGAGGTTTAGGTTTAGGGTGAGGGTTAGGGTGAAGGTGAGAGTAAGGGTAAAGTTGAGGTTTAGGGTTAGGGTGAGGGTTAGTGTGAGGATTAGGGTTAGGGTTAGGGTGAGTGTGAGGTTTAGATTGAGGATTCATGTTAGGGTTAGTGTGAGGTTTAGGGTGAGGATGAGTGTTAGGTTTAGGTTGAGGGCTAAGGTCAGGGTGAGGTTTAGGTTTAGTGTTAGGGTGAGGTTTAGGATTAGGGTGATGGTGAGGCTTAGTGTTAGGGTTAGGCTTAGTGTTAGGGTGAGGGTGTTCCGGTGAGCTTAGGGTTATGGTGAGGGTTATGGTTAGAGTGAGGGTTAGGGTTAGGTTTAGGGTTATTGTTAGTGTTAGGTTTAGGGTTAAGGTTACAGTGAGGGTCAGGGTGAGGGTTAGGGTTAGGGTTAGGATTAGGATTAGCGTTAGTGTTAGGGTGAGTGTAAGTGTTAGTATGAGGGTTAGGGTTAGGGTGAGGTTTATGGTTAGGGTTAGGGTTAGGTTGTGCGTGAGGTTTAAGTTTAGGTTGAGGGTTTGTGTTAGGGTTAGGGTTAGGGTGAGGTTAGGGTTAGGATTAGTGTGAGGGTTAGGGTTGGGGTTAGGGTTAGGGTGAGGGTTAGGTTGAGGGTTAGGGTTATCGTTTGTGTTAGGGTTAGGGTTAGGGTGAGAGTTAATGGGCGGGTTAGTGTTAGGGTTAGGGTTAGTATTAGGGTTAGGGTGAGGGTGAGTGTTAGCATTAGGGTTAGGGTTAGGTTTGGTTTTAGGGTTAGGATTAGTGTTATTGTTAGGGTTAGGGTTAGAGTTATGGTGAGGGTGAGGGTGAGGGTGAGGGTGAGGGTAAGGTTTAGGGGTAGGGTGAGGGTGAGGTTTAGGGTTAGGTTTAGGTTTAGTTGGAAGGTTAGGTCGAGGGTTAGGGTTAGGGTTAGTTTTAGTGTTAAGATTAGGGTGAGGGTTAGGTTGAGGTTTAGGGTTAGTGTTAGAGTTATGGTTAGGATTTGGGTTAGGTTGAGGGTGAGTGTGAGGGTTAGGGTTAGGCTTAGGCTTAGGCTTAGGTTTAGGCTGAGTTTGAGGGTGGGGGTGAGGATTAGAGTTAGGGTGATGGTTAGGGTTAGGGTGAGGGTGAGGGTTAGGATGAAGGATAGTTTTAGGATTAGGGTTAGGGTGAGGGCTAGGGTGAGGGTGTGGTTTAGGGTAAGTGTTAGTCTTAGGCTTAGGGTTAGGCTGAGCGTTTGGTTGAGGATAAGGTTTAGGGTTAGGTTTAGGGTGAGGTTTAGTGTTAGGGTTAGGTTTAGAGTTAGGTTTCGAGTGAGGGTGAGGTTTAGGCGTAGAGTTAGGGTTAGGGTGAGGGTTAGGGTGGGGGTTACGCTAAGGGTAAAGTTGAGGGTTACACTGAGGGTGAGGGTTAGGGTGAGGGTGAGGGTTAGGGTTAGGTTTAGAGTGAGAGTGAGGGTTATATTGAGGATAAGTGTTAGGGTTAGTGTGAGGTTTAGGGTGAGGATGAGGGTTAGGGTTAGGGTGAGGGCTAAGGTGAGGGTGAGGTTTAAGGTTAGTCTTAGGGTGAGGTTCAGTGTTAGGGTGATGGTTAGGGTTAGTGTGAGGGTTAGTGGTAGGGATAGGCTTAGTTTTAGGGTGAGGGTGTTAGGGTGAGCTTAGGGTTATGGTGAGGGTTATGGTTAGGGTGAGGGTTAGGGTTATGGTTAGGGTTATTGTTAGCATTAGGGTTTGGGTTATAGTTACGGTGAGCGTGAGGGTGAGGGTTAGGGTTAGGGATAGGATTAGGATTAGGGTTAGTGTTAGGGTGAGGGTAAGTGTTATTATGAGGGTTAGGGTTAGGGTGAGGATTATGGTTAGGGTTAGGGTTAAGTTGAGCGTGAGGATTAGGCTTAGGTTGAGGTTTCGGTTTATGGTTGTGGTTAGGGTGAGTTTAGGGTTAGGGTTTTTGTGAGGTTTAGTGTTCCGATTAGGGTTAGTGGTAGGGTGAGGGCAAGTTTTAGGGTGAGTTTTAGGGTTAGGGTCATGATTATGGTTAGGGTGAGGATTATGGTTAGGGTGAGGGTTAGGGTTATTGTTAGGGTTATGGTAGGTTTAGATTTAGGGTTAGGGTGAGTGTGAGGGTGAGATTTAGGGTTAGAGTTAGGGTTAGTGTTAGGGTTAGGGTTAGGGTGAGGGTTAGGTTTAGGCTTAGGCTGAGGTTAAGGCTTAGGCCGAGCATGAGGGTTCGGGTTAGGGTGAAGGTTAGGGTGAGGTTTAGGGTTATGATTACTGTCAGGTTTAGGATGAGGTTTTTGGTTAGGGTTAAGGTTAGGGTGAGTGTTAGGGTGAGTGTTAGGTTGAGGGTTAGGGTTAGGGATAGGGTTAGGTTTAGGATTAGGGTTAGGGTGAGGTTGAGTGTGAGGCTTAGAGTTACTTTTAGGTTTAGCCTGAGAGTTAGGGTGAGGGTTAGGGTTAGGGTTTGGTTTAGGGTGCAGTTGAGGTTGAGGATTAGGGTTAGGTTAAGGGTTAAATTTAGCGTTAGGTTTAGGGATAGCGTTAGTGTTAAGGTTAGGGATAGGGTTATGGTTAGGCTGAGGGTGACTGTTGGGGTGAGGATTAGAGTTAAGGTTAGGGTTTGGCTTAGGGTTAGGGTTAATGTTAGTGTTATGGTTAGGGTTAAGTTTGCAGTGAGGGTGAGGCTGAGGTTGAGGTTTAGGTTTAAGGTTAGGGTGAGGGTGAGGCTTAGGTTTAGAGTTAGGGTTAGGGTTAGGATTATTGTGAGGGTTAGGGATTGATTTGCGGTGAGGTTGAGGGTGAGGGTGAAGGTTAGGTTTATGGTGAGTTTTAGGGTTATGTTTAGGGTTAGGGTGAGGGTGAGGGTTAGGGTTAGAGTTAGGGTTAGGGTGAGGAATCGGGTTAGTTTTAGGGTTGGGGTTATGGTGAGGTTGAGGTTTAGGGTTAGAGTTAGGATTAAGGTGAGGCTGAGGGTGAGGGTGAGAGTTAGGGTTAGGATTAGGATTAGGGTAAGGGTTAAGGTGAGTGTGAGGGTTAGGGTTAGAGTTAGGATTAGGCTTAGGGTTACACTGAGGGCGAGGGTGAGTGTGAGGGTAAGGGTTAGGATTAGGATTATCGTGAGGGCTAGGGTTAGGTTGAGGTTTAATATTAGGGTTAGGGTGAGAGTAAGGGTTAGGGATAGGGTGAGAGTAGCGTTCGGGTTAAGTTTAGGGTTAGGTTGAGGATTAGGGTCATGGTTACAGTGAGTTTGAGGGTTAGGGTTAGGTTGAGGTTTAGTGTTAAGATTAGGGTTAGGGTGAGGGTCAGGGTTAGGGTTAGGGTAAGGGTTAGGGTGAGGGTGAGGTTTAGGGTTAGGTTGAGTGTTAGGGTTAGGATTTATGTTAGGGTGAGGACTAGGGTGAGGGTGAGGGTTAGGGTAAGGTTTTGGCTTAGGCTTAGTGAGGGTGAGGGTTAGAATTAGGGTGAGATTTAGGTTTAGGGTTATGGGGAAGGTCAGGATGAGGGTTAGGGTTAGGATTAGGTTTAGGGTGAGTGCTAGGGTGAGGGTGATGTTTAGGGTGAGATTTAAGGTTAGGGTTAGGTTTAGGGTTCGGGTGAGGGTGAGGTTTAGGTTTAGAGTTAGGGTTAAGTTGAGGCTGAGGGTGAGCGTTAAGGTTAGGGTTAGGATTAGGATTAGGGTAAGGGTTAGGGTGATTGTGAGGGTTAGGGTTTGGGTGTGTTTTTGGCTTATTGTTACACTGAGGGTGAGGGTGAGGGTGAGGGTTAGGGTTAGGATTAAGGTTAGAGTGAGGGTGAGTTTGTGTGTTAGGGTTAGGTTTAGGGTTAGGCTTAGGGTTAGGCTGATCGTCAGGTTTAGAGTGAGGTTTAGGGTTAGTGTGAGTGTTAGGTTAAGGGTTAGGGGGAGGGTTTGGATGAGGGTTAGGGTTAGGATTAGGATTAGGGTGAGGGCTAGGGTGAGGGTGAGTTTTAATGTTAGGGTTAAGGTCAGAGTTAGGGTTAGGGTTAGGGTGAGAGTAAGATTCTGGTTAAGTTTACGGTTAGGGTAAGGTTTAGGGTAAGGGTTATGGTGAGGTTGAGGGTTAGGATTAGGTTCAGGTTTAGGGTTAAGATTAGGGTTAGGGTGAGGGTGAGTGTTCTGGTTAGGGTAAGGTTTACGGTGAGGGTGAGGGTGAGGGTTAGGGTCAGTGTTAGTGTTAGGTTTAGTGTTAGGGTTAGGGTTAGAGTTAGGATTAGGGTGAGGGTGAGGTTTATGGGTAGAGTTAGTGTTAGGGTAAGGGTTAGGCTTAGGGTGAGGGTTAGGTTGGGGGTGACAGTAAGGGTAAGGTGAGGATTAGGCTGAAGGTGAAGGTTACGGTAAGTGTAAGGGTTAGGGTTAGGGCGAGGGTTAGGGTTAGGGTTAGGGTGTGGGTGAGGGTTAGATTGAGGATTAGTGTTCGGGTTAGTGTGAGTTTTATTGTGAGGATGAGTATTAGGGTTAGGGCTAGGGTTGGGTTGAGGTTTAGGATTAGTGTTAGGGTGAGGTATAGGGTTAGGGTGATAGTTAGGGTTAGTGTGAAGCTTAGTGTTCGGGTTACGGTTAGTGTTAATGTGAGGGTAAGTGTTAGGGTGAGGGTTAGGTTTAGGGTGAGGGTAATGGTTACGGTTAGGGTTAGGGTTAGGGTTAGGGTTTTTGTTAGGGTTAGGGTTAGGATTATGGTTACGGTGAGGGTGAGGGTTAGGGTTAGCATTAGGGTTAGGGTTAGTGTTAGGGTGAGGGCAAGTTTTAGGGTGAGGGTCAGGGTTAGGTTTAGGGTTAGGTTGAGCGTGAGGTTTAGGGTTTTGTTGAGGGTTAGGGTTAGGGTTAGGGTTAGGGTGAGGCTAGGGTTAGGGTTATTGTGAGGGTTAGTTTTAGGGTTCAAGTTTGTGTTAGGGTGAGGGTAAGTGTTAGGGTGAGGTTTAGGGTTAGGGTGAGGATTATGTCTAGGGTGAGGGTTAGGGTTATTTTTAGGGTTAGGGTTAGGGTTAGGGTTAGAGTTAGGGTTAGGGTGAGGGTGAGGTTTAGGGTTAGAGTTAGGGTTAGTTTTAGGGTTATTGTTAGTGCGAGGGTTAGGGTTATGGTTAGGCTTAGGCTTAGGCTTAGGCCGAGCATGAGGTTGAGGTTTAGGGTTCGGGTTAGGGTGAGGATTAGGGTTATGGTTAGTTTCAGGTATACGATGAGGTTCAGGGTTAGGTTGAGGGCTAGGGTGAGAGTTAAGTTGAGGGTTAGGATTAGGGATAGAGTTAGGTTTAGGATTAGGGTTAGGGTGAGGGTGAGTGTGAGGCTTAGTTTTAGGGTTAGCCTTAGGTTTAGAGTTAAGGTGAGGGTTAGGGTTAGGGTTTGGGTTAGGGTGCAGGTGAGGCTGAGGATTAGGGTTAGGTTTAGGGTTAGATTTAGGGTTAGGTATAGGGTTAGGGTTAGTGTTAGGGTTATTGTTAGGGTTAAGATGAGGGTTAGGGTTAGGGTTAGGGTTAGGCTTAGGGTTAGGGTTAGGCTGAGTGGGAGGTTGAGGGTGAGGGTTAGGGTTAGGGTTAGGCTTAGGGTTAGGGTTAGGCTGAGTGGGAGGTTGAGGGTGAGGGTTAGCGTTAGGGTGATGGTTAGGTTTTAGGTTAGGGTGATGGTTAGGATGAGTTTTAGGGTTAGGGTGAGGGTTAGGCTGAGGATGATGGTAAGGGTAAAGGTGAGGTTTAGTCTGAGGGTGACGGTTAAGATAAGTTTGAGGATTAGAGTTACGTTTAGGGCTAGGTTAATGTTTAGGTTTAGGGTTAGGGTGAGGGTTAAATTGACGATTAGGGTTAGGTGAGTGTGAGATTTAGGTGAGGATGTGGGTTAGGGTTAGGGAGAGGGTAAGGTTTAGAATTAGGGTTAGGGTGAGGGCTAGGGTGAGGGTGAGGGTTGGGGTTAGGGTTAGGGTGAGGTTTAGGATTAGGGTGAGGGTTATGGTTAGTGTGAGGGTTAGTGTTAGGGTTAGGGTTAGTGTTAGGGTGAGGGTAAGTGTTAGCGTGAGGGTTTGGGTTAGGGTGAGCGTAATGGTTAGGGTGAGGTTTAGGGTTATTGTTAGGGTTAGTGTTAGAGTTATGGTTAGGGTGAGGGTGAGATTTAGGTTTAGATTTAGGGTTAGGTTTAGGGTTAGGGTTAGGGAGAGTTAGGGTTAGGGTTAGGCTTAGGCTTACACTTAGGCTTAGGCGGAGCATGAGGGTGAGGATTAGGTTTCGGGTTAGGCTTAGGGTTAGGGTTAGGGTTAGGGTCAGGGTTAGGGTGAGGGCTAGGGTGAGGGTTAAGGTAAGGGTTAGTGTTAGGGATAGGGTTAGGTTTAGGATTAGGTTTAGGTTGAGGGTGAGTGTGAGGGTTAGGGGTAGGGTTAGGGTTAGACTGAGAGTTAGGGTGAGGATTAGGGTTAGGGTTTGGGTTAGGGTGAGTGTGAGGGTGACGATTAGGTTTAGGTTTAGGGTTAGATTTAGGGCTAGGTTTAGGGTTAGGGTTTGTGTTAGGGTTAGAGTTAGGGTTACTGTGAGGGTTAGGGTTAGGCTTAGGCTTAGGGTTAGGCTGAGGGTTAGGCTGAGGTTGAGGGTGGGGGTTAGGATTAGGGTTAGGTATAGGGTTAGGCTTATGGTTAGGGTTATTGTAAGTGTTATGGTTATGGTTATTGTTGCCGTGAGGGTGAGGCTGGGGGTGAGGGTTAGGGTAAGTGTTAGGGTTAGTGTTATTGTTAGGGTTAGGTTTAGAGTTATGGTGAGGTTGAGGGTGAGAGTGAAGGTTAGGGTAAGGGTAAGGTTTAGGGTTAGGGTTATTGTTAGGGAGAGGTTGAGGTTTAGGGTTAGAGATAGGGTTAGGGGGAGGTTTGGGGTGAGGTTTAGGGTTAGGCTTAGTGATAGGCTGAGGGTGAGGGTGTGGGTGAGAATTAAGTTTAGGGTGATGGTTCACGTTAGGGTTACGGTGAGGGTTAGGCTGAGGTTGAGGGTGGGGGTTAGGATTAGGGTTAGGTATAGGGTTAGGCTTAGGGTTAAGGTTATTGTAAGTGTTATGGTTATGGTTAAGTTTGCCGTGAGGGTGAGGCTGAGGGTGAGGGTTAGGGTAAGTGTTAGGGCTAGTGTTATTGTTAGGGTTAGGGTTAGAGTTACGGTGAGGTTGAGGGTGAGAGTGAAGGTTAGGGTAAGGGTGAGGTTTAGGGTTAGGGTTATTGTTAGGGAGAGGTTGAGATTTAGGGTTAGAGTTAGGGTTAGGGGGAGGGTTAGTGTGACGTTTAGGGTTAGGCTTAGGGTTAGGCTGAGGGTGAGGGTGTGGGTGAGAATTAAGGTTAGGGTGATAGTTCACGTTAGTGTTAGGGTGAGGGTGAGATTTAGGCTTAGAGTTAGGGATAGTGTTAGCGTTAGGGTGAGGGTTAGGCTTAGGCTTAGGCTTAGGCTTAGGCTTAGGCTGAGCATGAGGGTTAGGTTTAGGGTTCGGGTTACGGTGAGGGTTACGGTTGTGTTTAGTGTCAGGTTTTGGATGAGGTTTAGGGTTAGGGTTAGGGTGAGGTTGAGGGCTAGGATGAGGGTGAGGGTTAGGGTTAGGATTAGGATTAGGCTTAGAGTTAGGGTGAGGTTTAGGGTTAGAGTTTGGGTTAGGGTGCAGGTGAGGCTGAGGATTAGGGTTAGGTTTAGGATTAGATTTAGGGTTAGGTTTAGAGTTAGTGTTAGTGTTAGTGTTAGGGTTAGGTTAGGGTTAGGCTGAGGATGAGGTTTAGGGCTAGGGTTAGGGTGAGGGTTAGGTTTAGGGTTAGGGTGAGATTTAGGATTCGGGTTAATTTTATGTTTAGGGTGAGGGTTAGGGTAAGGGTTACAGTGAGGGTGAGGGTTAGCATTAAGGATAAGGTTAGTTTGAGGATTAGGGTTAGGGTGAGGGTGAGTGTGAGGGTTAGGGTTAAGGATATTGTTAGGCTGAGAGTTATGGTGAGGGTTAGGGTTAGGGTGAAGTTGAGGCTGAGTATTAGGTTTAGATGTAGGGTTAGGTTGAGGGTTAGGGTTAGTGTTAGTGTTAGGGTTAGGGTTACAGTGAGGGTTATGGTTAGGGTTAGGCTTAGGCTTTGGGTTAGGCTGAGGGTGAGAGTGGGGTGAGGATTAGAGTTAGGGTTAGGGTTAGGCTTAGGGTTAGGTTTATTGTTAGTGTTATGGTTAGGGATAAGTTTGTGGTGAGGCTGAGGCTGAGGGTGAGGGTTAGGGTTATGGTTATGGTTAGAGTTAGTGTTATTGTTAGGCTTAGGTTTAGAGTTATGGGCAGGTTGAGGGCGAGGATGAGTGTTAGGGTTTGGGTGAGGTTTAGGGTTAGGGTTAGGGTTAGGTTGAGGGTGAGGGTGAGGTTTAGTGTTAGAGTTATGCTTAGGGGAGGGTTAGGGTGAAGTTTAGTGTTAGGGTTAGCGTTAGGGTTAGGGTGTGGGTGAGGTTAGGTTGAGGTTTATGGATAGGGTTAGGTTTAGGACTAGTGTTAGGGTGAGGGTGAGGGTGAGGGTTAGGGTCAGGCTTAGGCTTAGGCTTAGGGTTAGGCTGAGGGTGAGGATGGCGGTGAGGATTAGGGTTAGGGTGACAGTTAGGGTTAGGATTAGGGTGAGGGTTAGGATGAGGTTTAGGGTTAGGATTATGGTTAGGGTGAGTGCTAGGGTGAGTGGGAGGGTTAGGGGAAGGTTTAGGCTTAGCCTTAGGGTTAGGCTGAGCGTGAGGTTGAGGGTAAAAGTTAGGGATAGTGTGATGGTTAGGTTTACGGTTAAGGTGACGGTTAGGATGAGGTTTAGGATTAGGGTGAGTGTTAGTCTGAGGATGATGGTAAGGGTAAAGGTGAGGTTTAGGCTGAGGGTGAGGCTTAAGATAAGTGTGAGGTTTAGGGTTAGGTTTAGGGCTAGGGTAAGGGTTAGGGTTAGGGTTAGGATGAGGGTTAAATTGAGGATTAGGTTTAGGGTGAGTGTGAGGTTTAGGGTGAGGATGAGGGTTAGGCTTAGGGTGAGGGTAAGGTTTAGAATTATGGTTAAGGTGAGGGCTAGGGTTAGGGTGAAGGTTGGGGTTAGTGTTAGGGTGAGGTTTAGGATTATGGTGAGGGTTAGGGTTAGTGTGAGGGTTAGTGTTAGGGTTAGGGTTAGTGTTAGGGGGAGGGTAAGTGTTAGGTTGAGGGTTAGGGTTAGGGTTAGCATTATGGTTAGGGTGAGGTTTAGGGTTATTTTTAGGGTTAGGGTTAGGGTTAGACTTAGGGTTAGGTTGAGGGTGAGATTTAGGTTTAGAGTTAGGTTTAGGGTTATGGTTAGGGTTAGGGTTAGGGTTAGGGTTATTGTTAGAGTTAGACTTAGAGTTACAGTTACAGGGAGGTTGAGGGTGAGGTTTAGGGTTAGTTTAAGAGTGAGGTTTAGGGTTAGGGTTAGGGTTAGGGTGAGGTTTAGGATTAGGGTTACAGTGAGGGTTAGGATTAGGGTTATGGTTAGGCTGATGGTGAGGGTGAGGGTTAGGATTAGGGTTAGGTTTAGGGTTATTATTAGGGTTAGGATTAGGGTTACCTTTATGGTAACGGTGAGGCTGAGGGTGAGGTTAGGATTAATGTTATGTTGAGGTTTAGGTTTTGGTTCAGGGCTAGGGTTAGAGTGAGGGTTTGGGTTAGGGTTAGGGTTAATGTGAGGCTGAGGGTTAGCGTTAGGGTTAGGGTTATTTTTAAGGTTAGGGTTAGAGTTACGGTTACTGTGATGGTGAGGGTGAGGGTTAGGTTTAGGGTTACGGTGAGGTTTAGAGTGAGGTAAGAGTTAGTGTGAGTGTTAGGCTTAGGGTGAGGTTTAGGTTGAGGTTGAGGTTTAGGGTTAGGGATAACGTTAGGGTGAGGTTAAAGGTTAGGGTGAGGGTTAGGGTAAGGGTGAGGTTAAGTTTAGTGTTAGTGTTAGGGTGAGGGTTTGGGTTAAGGTTAGTGTGAGGGTGAGTGTTAGGATTAGGGTTAGGCTGAGGGTGAGGGTGAAGTTGAGGGTTAGGGTAACGGTGAGGGTTAGGCTTAGGGTGATATTTAGGGTGAGGGTGAGGGTTAAGGTAAGGTTTAGGGTTAGGGTTAGTGTTAGGGTGAGGTTTATGGTGAGGTAAGATTTAGGGTGAGGGTTAGGTTTAGGGTTAGGGTGAGGTTTAGGGTGAGGTTGAGGGTTAGGGTTAACGTTAGGGTGAGGTTAAGGGTTAGGGTGAGGGTTAGGGTGAGGGTGAGGGTTTAGATTACTGTTAAAGTTAGGGTAAGGTTGAGGTTTAGGGGGAAGTTTAGGTTTAGGTTTAGGGTTGGAGTTAGGGTTAAGATTAGTGTGAGGGTGAGTGTTAGGATTAGGGTTAGGGTGAGGGTAGGTTGAGGGTGAGGGTTAGGTTTAGGGTTAGGGTTAGGGTGAGGGGTATGGTGAGGGGTAGGGTTAGGGTTAGGGTTAGGGTAAGTTTTAGTGTGAGGGTTAGGGTTAGGGTTAGGTTTATGTTGAGGTTAAGGTTTAGGATGAGGGTTAGGGTGAGAGTGAGGTTGAGGCTTAGGGTTAGGGTTAGGTTCCAGGTGAGGGTGAGGATGAGGGTTAGGGTTAGGATTAGGGTTTGGGTTACGCTGAGGGTGAGGGTGAGTGTTAGTTTGCGACTAAGGGTTAAGGTGAGGGTTAGTGTGAGCGAGAGGGTTAGGCTGAGGTTGATGGTTGAGGTTCAGCTTTAGGATTAGGGTTACGGTTAGGGTTAGGCTGAGGCTGAGGGTGAGGGTGAGGTTGAGGTTTAGGGTTAGGGTGAGGGTTAGGGTTAAGGTTAGGATGAGTGTTAGTATGTGGGGTAGGGTACGGAGTAGGCTGAGGGTAAGGGTGAGGATAAGAATTAGGGTTGGGTTTATGGTGAGAGTGAGGGTTAGGGTTATCATGAGTGTTAGGGTGAGTGTTAGGGTGAGGGTTAGGGTTAGGGTTAGAGTTAGGGTGAGTCTGAGTGTTAGGGTTAGGGTTAGGATTAGGTTGAGGGTTAGGGTTAGGGATAGAGGTAGGGTAAGGTTTAGTGTGAGGGTGAGGGTTAGTCTGAGGGTGATGGTTGAGGGTGAGGTTTAGGATTAGGGTTAAGGTTAGGGTTAGGCTGAGGCTGAGGGTTAGGGAGAGGGTGAGGGTAAGGGTAAGTGTGAGGGTGAGGCTTACTGTTAGGGTTAAGTTTAGGGTGAGGGTGAGTGTGAGGGTAAGGGTGAAGGTGAGGGTGAGGATTAGGATTAGGGTGAGTGTTAGGGTTAGGGTTAGGGTGAGAGTTTGGGTTACGTTTAGTTTTAGGATGAGGGTTAGGCTGAGGTTTAAGGCTAAGGTTAGGGTGAGGGATAGTGTTAGTGTGAGGGTTAGGGATAAGGTTAAGGATAGTGTGAGTATAAGGTTTAGGGTGAGGGTTAGGGTGAGGGTGAGGTTTAGGTTTAGGGTTAGGGTGAGGGCTATTTTGAGGCTGAGGGTTAGATTTAGGGTTAGGGTGAGGTTTAGGGTTAGGGTTAGGGTTAGGGTTAGGTTGATGGTTAGGTTTACTTTGAGGGTTAGGTTTAGTGTGAGTTTTCGGGTGAGGGTTAGGGTTAGGTTGACGGTGAGTGTTAGGATTAGGGGTACGGTGAGGTCTAGGGTGAGGGTGAGGGTTAGGGTTAGGTTTAGGGTGAGGGTTAGGTTCAGGGGTATTTTAAAGGGTTAGAGTGAGGGTTAGGTTTAGTGTGAATGTTAGGGTTAGGGTTGGGTTTATGGTGAGGGTAAGCGTTAGGGTGAGGTTTAGGGTGAGAGTGAGGGTTAGGTTAGACTCAGGGTAAGTGTGAGGGTTAGGGTGAGGGTTAGGGTTAGGTTTAGGGTTAGGTTTAGTGTGAGGGTGAGGGTTAGGTTTAGGGTTAGGGTGAGGTTTAGCGTTAGGGTGAGGTTTGGGGTTAGTGTGAGTGTTAGGTTTTTGGCTAGGTTTAGGGTTAGGGTTAGGTTTAGGTTGAAGGTAAGCATTAGCGTGAGGTTTAAGGTGCGGGTTAGGGTTAGGGTTAGGGTTACGGTGTGTGAGGATCTGGGTTAAGGTTAGGGTGAGGGTTAGGGACAGGGTGAGGTTTAGGAATAAGTTTAGGATTAGGGTGATGGTGAGGGTGACATTTAGAGTTACGGTTAGGTTTAGAGACAAGGTGAGGGTGAGGGTTAGCATTAGGATTACTTTTAGGGTAAGGGTTAGGTTGAGGTTGAGGGTGAGGGTTAGGGTTAGGGTTAGGTTTACGGTTAGGGTTAGGATTAAGGTTAGGATGAGGTTTCGGGTTTGGGTTAGGATGAGGGGTAGGGTGAGGTTTATGGGTAGGGTTAGGGTGAGCGTTATGGTTAGTGTGAGGGTTAGGGTTAGGGATAGGGTTAGGTTGAGGGTTAGGGTTACTGTGGAGGTTAGGCCTAGGGTGAGGGTTAGGGTAAGGCATAGGAATAGGTTGAGGGTGAGAGTGAGGGTTAGCATTAGGATTAGGGTTAGGGTGAGGGTGAGGGTGAGGGTAAGGTTGACGGAGAGTGTGAGGGTTAGGGTTAGGGTTAGGCTTAGGTTTAGGGTGAGGGTGAGTGTTAGGGTTAGGGTTAGGGTTAGGGTTAGGCTTATGGTTAGACTGAGGGTGAGGGTGAAGGTGAGAGTTACATTGAGGGTGAGTGTTAGGTTTAGGGTTAGGGTGAGGGTTAGGGCTAGGATTAGGTTTAGGTTTACAGTTCAGGTTAGGGTTATGGTTAGGGTGAGGGTGAGGGTTAGGGTGAGGATTAAGGATAGGTTTAGGTTTAGTGATAGGTTTAGGATTAGGGTTATGGTGAGGGTGAGAGTTAGGGTTATGGTTATATTAAGAGCCAGGGTGAGGGTGAGGGTTAGGGTTAGGATTAGGGTTAGGGTAAGGGTTAGGTTGAAGGTGAGGGTGAGGATGAGGGTTAGGGTTAGGATTAGGCTTAGGTTTAGGGTGAGTGTTAGTGTTAGGGTTAGGGCGAGAGTTTGGGTTAGGTTTAGGATTAGGATGAGGGTTAGGCTGAGCAGTAGGGTTAGGGTTATGGTGAGGGTTAGGGTTACTGTTGGGGTTAGTGTTAGGTTTAAGATTAGGGGGAGGGTAAGGTTTAGGGTGAGGGTTAGGGTGAGGGTGAGGGATAGGGTTAGGGTTAGTGTGAGGGCTAGGGTGAGGCTGAGGATTAGGTTTAGGTTTAGGTTGAGGTTTAGGGTTAGGGTCAGGGATAGGTTGAGAGTGTTAGCCTTAGGGTGCGTGTGAGGGTAAAGGTTGGGGTTAGGGTTAGGGTTAGGTTTAGGATGAGGGTGAGTGTTAGGGTGAGTGTTAGGGTTAGGGTGAGGGTTAGTGTTAGTGTGAGGGTTAGGTTTAGGTTTAGGTTTAGGGTTAGGGTGAGGGTAAGGGTTAGGGTGAATATTAGGGTTATCATGAGTATTAGGGTGAGGGTTTGGGTGAGGGTTAGGATTAGGGTTAGGTTGAGGGTGAGGTTTAGGCTGAGTGTGAGGGGTGAGGGTGAGGTTTAGGATTAGGGTTACAGTTAGGGATAGGCTGAGGGTGAGTGTGAGTGTGAGGGTGAGTGTTAGCATTAGGTTTAGGGTGAGGTTTAGGGTTAGGGTTAGGGTGTGGGTGAGTGTGAGGGTTAGGATTAGGGTTAGGGATACTGTTAGGCTGAGGGTGAGGATGAGGGTTTGGGTTAGGGTGAGGGTTAGGGTGAGGGTGAGGGTTAGGGTGAGGGTTAGCGTTTGGGTGATATTTAGGGTGAGGGTGAGGTTTAGGGTGATGGTTAGGGTGCAGGTGAGGGTTAAGATGAGAACTAGGGTTAGGGTTAGGCTGAGGGTTACGTTTAGTCTGAGGGTTAGGGTTAAGTTTAGGGTTAGGGTGATGGTTAGGGTGAGGGGTATGGTAAGGGTTAGTGATAGAGTTAGGCTGAGGGTGAGGGTTGGAGCAAGGCTAAGGCTTAGGGTGAAGGTTAGGGTAAGGCTAAGGGATAGTGTGAGGGTGAGGGTGAGTGTTAGGGTTAGGGTTAGGGTGAGGTTTGGGGTTAGGGTTAGGGTTAGGGTTAGGACGTGTTAGGGTTAAATTTAGGGTTAGGGAGAAATTTAGGTTGAGGATTAGGGTTTGGGTTAGGGTTAGGTTGAGGGTGAGGTTTAGGATTAGGGTGAGGGGTAGGATGGAGTTTAGGGTTAGGGTGAGTGTTATGGTTGGGGTAGGGTTAGGTAGAGGTTGAAGGTGAGGGTTAGGTTTAGGGTTAGTGTGAGATTTCGGGTTAGGGTTAGGGTTAGTGTTAGGTTTAGGTTTAAGGTTAGGTTGAAGAATAGGGTTAGGGTGATGGTTAAGGTTAGGGTTAGGGTGAGGGTGAGGGTTAGGATTAGGGTTAGGTTTAGGGTTATTGTTAGGGTAACGGTTAAGTTTATGGTTATGATTAGGGTGAGAGTGAGGGTGAGGTTTAGGTTCAGGGTTAGAGTGAAGGTTAGGATTAAGGTTAGGGTCAAGGTTACGATGAAGGGTAGGGTGAGGGGTATGGTTAGGGTTAGGGTGAGGGTTACGGTTAGTGTGAGGGTTATGGTTAGTGTTAGGGTTACGCTTAGGTTGAGGGTTAGGGTTCGGGTGCTTGTTAGGGTTAGGGTGAGGGTTAGGGTTAGGCATAGGGTTTGGTTGAGGGTGAGGGTGAGGGTTAGCTTTAGGATTAGGTTTAGGATTAGGCTGAGGGTAAGGGTGGGGTTGAGGGTGAGTATGAGGGTTAGGGTTAGAGTTAGGGTTAGGCTTCGGTTTAGGGTTAGGGTTAGGGTGAGGGGTAGTGTTAGAGTTAGGGTAAGGATTTGGTTTAGTTTGAGGGTTAGATTTAGGGTGAGGGTTGGGGTGAGTTTAAGGCTTTGGGTGCGGTTTAGGGTGAGAGTGAGGGTTAGGGTTAGCCTTAGGGTGAGTGTGAGGGTAAGGGTGCGGCTTTGGGTTAGGGTTAGATTTAGGATAAGTGTGAGTGTTAGGGTGAGGTTTAGGGTTAGGGTGAGCGTTAGGGTTATTGTCAGGGTTTAGGTTAGGTTTAGGGTTAGGGTTAGGGTGAGGGTAAGGGTTAGGGTGAGTGTTAGTATGAGAGTGAGTCAGGGTTATCGTGAGTGTTAGGGTGAGTTTTAACATGAGGGTTAAGGTTGGGGTTAGGTTCAGGGTGAGAATTAGGTTCAGGGTGAGGTGTGAGGGTGACGGTGAGGTTGAGGGTTAGCATTAGGGTAAGGGTGAGGTTTATGTTTAGGGTTAGGGTAAGGGTGAGTGTGAGGGTTAGGATTAAGGTTAGGGATACTGTTAGGCTGAGGGTGAGAGTGAGGGTGAGTGTTAGGGTTAGGGTTAGGATGAGGGTGAGGGTTAGGGTTAGGGTTAGGGTTAAGGTGAGGGTAAGGGTGAGAATTACAGTTAGGATTAGGGTTACGTTTATTGTAAAGCTGAGGGTCAGTGTTTGGGTGAGCGCTAGGGTTAGGGTGAGGGTTAGGCTTAAGGTTAGGGTGAGGGTTAGGGTTAGGGTTAGGGTTAGGGTTCGGTTTAGGATGAGGGTGTGGGTTAGGGTTAGGGTTACGGTGAGGGATAAGCTTCGCTTTAGGGTTAGGGTGAGGTTTAGGGTTAGTGTTAGGTTTGGCTTTAGGATGAGGGTGAGGATTAGGTTCAGGGTTAGGGTGAGAGTTAGGGTTAGTGTGAGGGTTAGGGTTAGGGTTAGGGTTAGGGTTAGTGTAAGCGTTAGGTTTAGGGTGACGGTAAGAATAAGAGTGAGGGATAGGGTGATATTGAGGGTTAGGTTTAGCCTTAGTCTTAGTGTGAGGTTTATGTTGAGCCTCAGGTTTAGCGTTAGGGTTAGGCTGAGGGTGAGGGTGAGGATGAGGGTGAGTGTGAGGGTTAGGGTTAGGGTTAGACTTAGGATCAGGCCCAGGGTGAGGGTGAGGGTTAGGGTGAGGGTTTTCGTGAGGTTTAGGGTTAGGGTTAGGGGTAGGGTTCGGTGAGGGTTTGGGTAAGGGTTAGGTTTATGGTTATTGTTAGGGTTAGGGTTAGATTTACGGTAATGGTGAGGGTGAGCGTGAGGGTTAGGGTTAGGTTTAGGGTGAGGTTGAGGGTGAGGTAAGAGTTAGGGTGAGGGTTAGGATTAGGGTGAGGTTTAGGGTGAGGTTGAGATTTAGAGTTAGAGTTAAGGTTAGGGTGAGGTTTAGTGTTAGGGTGAGGGTTAGGGTAACGGAGAGGTTTAAATTTAGGGTTAGTGTTAGGGTGAGGTTTAGGTTTAGGGTTAGGTTGAAGGTTAGGGGGAAGGTTAGGGTTAGGTTTAGGGTTAGGGGGAAGGTTAGGGTTAGGTTTAGGGTTAGGGTTAGGGCTAGGGTTAGGGTTAAGGTTAGTGTGAGGGTGAGTGTTAGGATTAGGGTTAGGGTGACGGGTAGGGTGAGATTTAGGGTTAGGCTTAGGGTTAGGGTTATTGTTAAGGTTAGGGTCAGAGTTAGGGTTAAAGTGAGGTTGAGGGTGAGGGTTAGGGTTAGTGTTAGGGTGAGGTTTAGGGTTAGGGTTAGGATTAGGGTTAGGTTGAGGGTAGGGTGAGGGGTAGGGTTAGGGTTAGGGTGAGGGTAAGTTTTAGTGTGAAGGTTAGGGTTAGGGTTAGGTTGAGGGTAAGGGTTAGGGTGAAGGTTTGTTTCAGAGTGAGGGTGAGGCTTAGGGTTAAGGTTAGGTTTAGTGTGAGGTTAAGGTTGAGGGTTAGGGTAGGATTAGGGTTCGGGTTACAATGAGAGTGAGGGTGAGGGTTAGGGTAGGCGTAAGGGTTATGGTGAGGGTTAGTGTGAGGATGAGGAGTGAGGGTGAGGGTTAGGATTAGGGTTAAGGTTAGAGTTAGTCTGAGGGTGAAGGTGAGGGTGAGGGTGAGGTTTAGGGTTAGCGTTAGGGTTAGGGTGAGGGTTAAGGTTAAGGTTAGGATGAGGGTTAGGATTATGGGTATGGTTAGGGTTAGGGTGAGTGTTAGGGTGAGGATAAGCATTAGGGTGAGGTTTAGGGTGAGAATGAGGGTTGGGGTTATCATGAGCGTTAGGGTGAGTTTTAGTGTGAATGTTAGGTTTTGGGTTAGGGTGATTGTGAGTGTTAGGGTTAGGGTGAGGGTTAGGGTGAGGGTGAGGATGAGGGTGAGTGTGAGGGTGAGGCTTTGGGTTAGGGTTAGGTTTAGGGTGAGGTTGTGGTTGAGGGTTAGGGCTAGGACTAGGGTTAGGGTTACACTGAGGATGATGGTGAGGGTTAGGGTGAGGGTAAGGGTTAGGGTGAGGGTTAGAGTGAGGGTGAGGGTTAGGCTGATTGTGAGGGGTGAGGTTGAGGGTGAGTGTGAGGGTTAGGATTAGGTTTAGGGATACTTTTAGGCTGAGGGTGAGGGTGAGGTTTAGGGTTAGGGTTAGGGTGAGTGTAAGAGTAAGAGTGGGGGTTAGAGTGATAGTGAGAATTAGGTTTAGCCTTAATCTTAGTGTGAGGTTTATGGTGAGAGTTAGGGTTAGGTTTACGGGTAGGCTGAGGCTGAGAGTGAGTGTGAGGTTTAGGGATAAGGTTAGGGTGAGGGTTAGGGTGAGGGTGAGGGTGAGGGTTAGCATTAGGCTTAGGGTGAGTGTTAGGGTTAGTGTTAGGGTTAGGGTGAGGGTGAGTGTGAGGGTTAGGATTAGGTTTAGGGATACTTTTAGGCTGAGGGTCAGGGTGAGGGTTAGGGTTAGGTTGAGGGTTAGCATTCGGGTTAGGTTGAGGGTGAGGGTGAGTATTACGGTTAGGATTAAGGTTAGGTTTAGTGTCAAGCTGAGGGTGAGGGTGAGGATGAGGGCTAAGGTTAGGGTGAGGGTTAGGCTTAAGGTTAGGGTGAGGGTTAGTGTTAGGGTGATGTTTAGGGTGAGCGGGATGGTTAGGGTGGGGGTTAGGCTGCGGGTGTGGTTTAGGGTTAGGGTTAGGTTTAGGCTTCGGATGAGGGTTAGGATGAGGCGTAGGGTTAGGGTTAGGATGAGGGCTAGGGTTAGAGTTAGGGTGAGGGTTAGGCTTAGTGTGAGGGTTAGGGTTAGGTTTAGTGTTAGGATGATGGTTAGGGTGAGGGTTAGTGATAGTGTTAGAGTTAGGGTGAGGGTGAGGTCAAACCTAAGGCTTAGGGTGAGGGTTAGGGTGAGGCTAAGGGTTATGGGGAGGGTTTGGGTGAGGGGAAGTATTAGGGTCAGGGTGAGGTTTAGGTTTAGTGTGAGGGTTAGGGTAAGGGTTAGGGTGAGGGTAAGATTAAGAGTGAGGGTTAGGGTGATAGTGACGGTTAGGTTTAGCCTTAGTCTTAGTGTGAGGTTTATGGTGAGCGTTAGGGTTAGGGTTAGGTTTAGGGTTAGGGTTAGGCTGAGGGTGAGTGTGAGGTTTAGGGTTAGGGTTAGGCTTAGGATTAGGCGGAGGGTGAGAGTGAGGGTGAGGATTAGATTTAGGGTTAGTGTTAGATTTAGGGTTAGGGTGAGGGTTAGGGTGAGGATTAGGGTGAGTATTAGGGTTAGGGTGAAGGCTAGGGTGAGGGTGAGGGAGATGGTTAGGGTTAGGGTTAGGGTTAGAATTAGGGTTATTGTTAGGGTTAGGGTTAGGGTTACAGTGAGGGTGAGAGTGAGGTTGATTGTTAAGCTAAGGCTTAGGGAAAGGTTTAGGGTTAGGTTTAGGGTTAGGGTAAGGGTGAGGTTTAGGTTTGGAGATAGGTTTAGGGTGAGGATTATTGTGAGGGTTACTGTTAAGGCTAGTGTGAGGGTGAGGGTTAGGGTGAAGGTTAGGGTCAGGGTTAGTGTTAGGATTAGGGCTAGCTTGAGGGTGAGTTTGAAGGTTGGGGTCAGGGTTAGCTTTATTCTTAGTGCTAGGCTGAGGTTGATGTTGAAAGTGATGGTTAAGGTTAGGGTGAGGGTGATGTTTAAGCTTAGGGTACAGTGACAGTGAGGGTTAGGGTTAGGGTTAGGGTGAGGGTGAGGGCTAGGGTTAGGGTGAGGATTAGGTTAAAGGTTGGGGTGAGGGATAAGTTGAGGGTGATGTTTAGGGTGAGGGTTAGGGTGAGGGTTAGGGTGCGGGTGAGGTTTAGGGTTAGGGTTAGTTTGAGGGTTACGTTTAGGGATAGGATGAGGGCTAGGGTTAGGGTTAGGGTGAGGATTAGGCTGAGTGTGAGGGTTAGGGTTAGGTTTAGGGTTAGGGTGATGGTTAGGGTGAGGGTTAGTGATAGGGTTAGGGTTAGGGTGAGGGTTAGGGCAAGGCTAAGGCTTAGGGTGAAGGTTAGTGTAAGGCTAAGGGTTAAGGTGAGGGGTAGGGTTAGGGTTAGGGTGAGGGCTAAGTTTAGTGTGAGGGTTAGGGTCAGGGTCAGGGTTAGGGTTAGGATGAGGGTTAGGTTTAGGGTTGGAGTGAGAGTAAGGGTTAGGGTCAGGTTTAGGTTGAGGGTGAGGGTTAGGGTTAAATTAGGGTTAGGGTGAGATTGAGGGTGATGGTGAGGATGAAGGTGAGGGTGAGGGTTTGGGTCAGGGTTAGGGTGAGGGTGATGGTGAGGTTTAGGGTTAGGCTTAGGGTTATGGTGAAGGTGAGGTGAGTGTGAGGGTTAGGGTTAGGGTGAGGTTTAGGGTTAGAGTTAGGGTTAGATTTAGGGTGAGGGTGAGGGTTAGGGTTAGAATGAGGGGTAGCGTGAGGGGTAGGTGTAGGGGTAGGGTGAGGGTTACGGTTAGTGTGAGGGTTAGGGTTAGGGTTAGGGTGAGGGTTACGGTTAGTGTGAGGTTTAGGATTAGGGTTACAGTTAGGGTTAGGCTGAGGGTGAGGGTGAGGGTTCACATTAGGTTTAGGGTGAGGTTTAGGGTTAGGGTTAGGGTGAGGGTGATTGTTAGGGTTAGGATTAGGGTTAGTGATACTGTTAGGCTGAGGTTGAGGGTGAGGTTTAGGGTTAGGTTGAGGGTTAGTGTGCAGGTGAGGGTTATGATGAGAACTAGGGTTAGAGTTAGGGTGAGGGTTAGGCTTAGTGTGAGGGTTAGGGTTAGGTTTAGGGTTAGGTTGATGGTTAGGGTGAGGGTTATGGTGAGGGTTAGTGATAGGGTTAGGGTGAGGGTGAGGCTTAGAGCAAGGCTAAGGCTTAGTGTGAGGGTTAGGGTAAGGCTAAGGGTTAGGGTGAGGGTGAGGGTTAGGGTGAGGGTTAGGTTTAGTGTGAGGGTTAGTGTGAGGGTTACGTTTAGGGTTAGGATGAGGTTTAGGTTTAGGGTTGGAGTGAGAGTAAGGGTTAGGGTTGGTTTAGGTTGAGGGTGAGGGTTAGGGTTAAATTAGGGTTAAGGTGAGGTTGAGGGTGATGGTGAGGATGAGGGTGAGGTTTCCAGTTCGGTTGAGGGTTCGGGTCAGGGTTAGGGTGAGGGTGGTGGTGAGGTTTAGGTTTAGGGTTAGGGTTAAAGTGAAGGTGAGGTGAGGGTGAGGGTTAGGGTTAGGGTTAGGGTGAGGTTTAGGTTTGGAGTTAGGGTTAGGGTTAGGGTGAGGGTGAGAGTTAGGGGTAGAATGAGGGGTAGGGTGAGGGGTAGTTGTAGAGGTAGGGTGAGGGTTATGGTTAGTGTGAGGGTTAGGATTACTGTTACAGTTAGGGTTAGGCTGAGGGTGAGGGTGTGGGTTAGCATTAGGTTTAGGGTGAGGTTTAGGGTTAGGGTTAGGGTAAGGGTGATTGTGAGGTTTAGGATTAGGGTTAGGGATACTGTTAGGCTGAGGGTGAGGGTGAGGGTTAGGGTGAGGGTTAGTGTTTTGGTGAGGGTTAGGATGAGAACTAGGGTTACAGTTAGGGTGAGGGTTAGGCTTAGTGTGAGGGTTAGGGTTACGTTTAGGGTTAGGGTGATGGTTAGAGTGAGGGTTATGGTGAGGGTTAGTGATAGGGTTAGAGTGAGGGTGAGGGTTAGAGCAAGGCTAAAGCTTAGGGTGAGGGTTAGGGTAAGGTTAAGGTTTAGGGTGAGGGTGAGCCTGAGTGTGAGGGTTAGGGTTAGGGTGAGGTTCGGGTTTAGGGTTAAAGTTAGGGTTAGGATGAGTGTTAGCGTGAGGGGTAGGGTTAGGTTTAGGGTGAGGGTTAGGTTTAGTATGAGGGTTAGTGTTAGGGTAAGGGTTAGGGTTAGGCAAAGTTTAGGTTCAGGGTTAGGGTTTGGGTTAGGGTTAGGTTGAGGGTGAGGTTAAGGGTGAGGTTTAGGTTTAGTGTGAGGGTTAGTATTGAGGTTACGGCTAGGGTGAGTGTTAGGGTTAGGGGTAGTGTTAGGTCGAGGTTGAGAGTGAGGGTGAGGGTTCGGGTTAGAGTCTGATTTTGGGTTAGGGTTAGGGTTAGTGTTAGTGTTAGGTTTAGGGTTAAGGTTAGGTTGAGGGATAGGGTTAGGGGGATGGTTAAGGTTAGGGTTAGGGTGAGGGTGAGGGTTAGGATTAGGGTTAGGTTTAGGGTTATTGTTAGGGTTAGGTTTAAGTTTAAGGTTACGATTAGGGTGGTAGTGAGCATGAGGTTTAGGTTTAGGGTTAGAGTGAGGGTTAGCCTTAGTGTTAGGATTAAGGTTAGGGTCAGGGTTAGGATGAGGGGTAGGGTGAGGGGTAGGTGTAGTGTTAGGGTGAGGGTTATGGTTAGTGTGAGGGTTATGGTTAGTGTTAGGGTTAGGGTTAGGTTGAGGGTTAGGGTTCGGGTGGATGTTAGGGTTAGGGTGAGGGTTAGGGTTAGGCGTAGGGTTTGGTTGGGGGTGAGGGTGAGGTTTAGCTTTAGGATTAGGGTTAGGGTTATGCTGAGGGTGAGGTTGAGTGTGAGGGTTAGGGTTAGGGTTAAAGTTAGACTTTGGTTTAGGGTGAGGGTGAGTGTGAGGGTTAGGGTTAGGGTTAGGGTTAGGCTTATGTTTAGGCTGAGGGTGAGGGTGAGGGTGAGGGTGAGGTTGAGGGTTAGATTTAGGCTGAGTGTTAGGTTTAGGGTTAGGGATTGGGTTAGCTTGAGGGTTAGGGTTAGGATTAGGGTTAGATTTAGGTTGCGGGTTAGGGTTTTGGTTAGGGTTAGGGTTAGGGTGAGGGTGAGGGTTTGGGTTAGGGTTAGGGTGAGGGTTAGGGATAGGGTGAGGTTTAGGGATAGGTTTAGGTTAGGGTTATGGTGAGAGTGAGAGTTAGGGTTAAGGTTATGATTAGAGACAGGTTGAGGGTGAGGTTTAGGTTTAGGATTAGGGTTAGGGTACGGGTTAGGTTGAAGTTGAGGGTGAGGATGAGGGTTAGGGTTAGGCTTAGATTTAGGGTGAGTGTTAGTGTTAGGGTTAGGGTGAGAGTTTGGGTTAGGTTTAGGATTAGTATGAGGGTTAGGCTGAGGAGTAGGGTTAGGGTTATGGTGAGGGTTAGGGTTAGTGTTGGGGTTAGTGATACATTTAAGGTTAGGGTGAGGGCAAGGGTTAGGGTGAGGGTTAGGGTGAGGGTGAGGGTTAGCGTTTGTGTGATATTTAGGGTGAGGGTGAGGATTAGGGTGCGGGTGAGGTTTAGGAAGATAACTATGGTTAGGGTTAGGTTGAAGTTTAGGCTTAGTGTGAGGGTTAGGGTTAGGTTTAGGGTTAGGGTGAGGGTTAGTGATAGGGTTAGGGTGAGGGTGAGGGTTAGAGCAAGGCTAAGGCTTAGGGTGAGGTTTATGGTAAGGCTAAGTGTTAGGGTGAGAGTGAGGGTGAGGGTTAGGGTTAGGCTGATATTCAGGGTTCGGGTTAAGGTTAGGGTTAGGTTGAGGGTTAGGTTTAGGGTGAGGGTTAGGCTTAGTGTGAGGGTTAGTGTTAGGTTTAGGGTTAGGGTGATGGTTAGGGTGAGGGTTAGGGTGAGTGTTAGGGTGAGGGTTAGGTCAAGGCTAAGGCTTAGAGTGAGGGTTAGGGTAA
The DNA here is from genome assembly GCF_024711535.1 of Dipodomys merriami. Lineage (NCBI taxonomy): Eukaryota > Metazoa > Chordata > Mammalia > Rodentia > Heteromyidae > Dipodomys > Dipodomys merriami. The sequence continues at coordinate 23,115 of NW_027204475.1, forward strand.
GGCTAAGGGCTAGGGTGAGGTTAGGTTTAGGGTTAGGTTGAGGTTCAGGTTTAGGGTTATGGGTATGGTTAGGGTTAGGATGAGGGTTAGCCTGAGGGGTAGGGTGAGGGGTAGGGTGAGGGGTAGGTTTGGTGTGAGTGTTAGTGTTAGGGGTAGGGTGAGGGTTAGGTTGAGAGTTAGGGTTTGGATTAGGGTTAGGTTGAGGGTGAGGTTTAGGGTGAGGTTTAGGATTAGGGTTAGGGTTAGGGTGAGGGTTAGGATGGAGGTTAGGGTTAGGGTGAGGGTTAGGGGTAGGGGTAGGGTTAGGTTGAGGGTGAGAGTGAGGGTTAGGATTACGATTAGGGTTAGGGTGAGGGCTAGGGTGAAGGTGAGGATTAGGGTTAGGTTTAGGGTGAGGATTAGGGTGAGTGTTAGGGATAGGATTATCGTTATGGTGAGAGTAAGAGTGAGGGTTAAGGTTAGAATTAGTGTTAGGTGACAGCTAGGTTGAGGGTGAGGGTTAGGGTTAGGTTTAGGATGAGATTTCGGGTTAGGGTTAGGGAGAGGGTTAGTCTTAGGTTTAGGGTTACGGTTAGGTTGAGGGTTAGGGTTAGGGTGAGGTTTAGGGTTAAGGTTAGGGTGAGGGTGAGGGTTAGGATTAGGGTTAGGTTTAGTGTTAAGCAGAGGGTGAGGGTGAGGGTGAGGGCTAGGGTTAGTGTGAAGGTTAGACTTAAGGTTAGGGTGAGGGTTAGGGTTACGGTGATGTTTAGGGTGAAGGTGAGGTTTAGGGTGAGGGTTAGGTTTAGGGTTAGGATGAGGGTTACGATGAGAGCTAGGGTTAGGGTTAGGTTGAGGGTTAGGCTTAGTGTGAGGGTTAGGGTTAGGTTTAGGGTTAGGGTGATGTTTAGGGTGAGGGTGAGGGTGAGGGTTAGTGATAGGGTTAGGGTTAAGGTGAGGGTGAGGGCAAGGCTAAGGCTTAGGGTGAGGGTTACCTAAGGCTAAGGGTTAGGTTGAGGGGTAGGGTTAGGGTTAGGGTGAAGTTTAGGTTTAGTTTGAGGGTTAGGGTTAGGGTTAAGTTTAGGGTGAGGGTAAGAGTTAGGGTGAGTATTAGGGTGATAGTGCAGTTTAGGGTTAGCCTTACTCTTAGTGTGAGGGTGATGGTGAGGGATAGGGTTAGGGTTAGGTTTAGGTTTAGGATGAGGGTGAGGGTTAGGTTCAGGGTTAGGGTGAGGGTTAGGGTTAGTGTGGGTGTTAGGGTTAGGGTTAGGGTGAGGGTGAGGGTAAGTTTTAGGGTGAAGGTTAGGGTGAAATTGAGGGTTGGGGTTATCGTGAGTGTTAGGGTGAGGGTTAGGGTGAGGGTTAGGCTTAGGTTTAGGGTGAGGGTTAGCGGCAGGGTAAGGATTAGGGTGTGGGTTAGGGTTAGGGTGAGGTTTAGTGTGAGGCTGAGGGTTAGGTTTAGGGTTAGGTTGAAGTTAAGGGTTAGGGTGAGGGTTAGGGTGAAGGTTAGGCTTAGAATTATGGTTAGCGTGAGGGTTAGAGTGAGTGTTAGGGTTAGGGTTAGAGTTAGGTTTAGGGTGAGTTTGAGGATAAGGGTTAGGAGTAGGGTTACATTTAAGGTTAGGTTGAGGGTGAGGGTGAGGGTGAGGGTAAGGGTTAGGATTAGGGTTAGGTTTAGGTTTAGGCTAAGGGTGACATTGAGGGTGAGGGTGAGGGTGAGGGTATGAGTGAGGGTGAGACTGAGTGTTAGGATTTGGGTGAGGGCGAGGTTTAGGGTTCTGGTTATGGTGAGGGTGAACATTAGGGTTAGGTTTAGGGTGACGGTGAGAGTTAGGGTTTGGGTCTGGATGAGGTTCAGGGTTAGTGTTAGGGTGAGGGTAAAGGTTAGGGTGAGGGTTAGGGTGAGAGTGAGGGTTAGGGTTATGGTGAGGGTTAGGGTGATGGTTAGGTTGAGGGTTAGGGTTGGGTTTAAGGTTTGGTTGAGGGTGAGGGTTAGGTTTAGGGTTAGTGTTAGGGTGAGGGTGAGGTTTAGGGTTAGGTTTAGGGTGAAGGTTAGCTTAAGGGTTAGGGATAGGGTGAGGGTGAGTGTGAGGGTTAGGGTTAGGTTTAGGTTTAGGGTGAGGGTGAGGGTGAGGGTTAGGTTTAGGATTAGGGTTAGGGTTAGGTTTAGGCTGAGGGTGAGGTTTAGGTTTAGGGTTAATGTTAATGTTAAGATTAGCCTGAGTGTGTGGTTGAGGATCAGAGTTAGGGTTAGGGTGAGGATTAGGGTTAGGGTTATGGTGAGCGTGAGGGTTAGGGTTAGGTGATGTTTAGCGTGAGGGTGATGGTTAGGATGAGGGTGAGCGTTCCATTGCGACTGAGGGTTAGATTTTGGGTGAGGGTGAGGGTGAGGTTGAGGGTTAGGGTTAGGGTGAGGGTTAGGGTGAGGGTGAGGGTGAGGGTCAGACTGAGGGTTAGGGTATGGGTGAGGGTTATGTTTAGGGTGAGTGTAAGGGTGACAGTGAGGTTTAGGGTGCGGGTGAGTGTTAGGATTATGTTTAGGGTTAGGGTTAGATTGAGGGTTAGGGTGAGGGTGAGGGTGGGGTTAGGGTTAGGGTGAGTTTAGGGTCAGAGTGAGAGTGAGGGGTCGGATTAGTTTAAGGGTTAGGCTGAGGGTGAGTGTGAGGGTTAGGGTGAGGGTGAGGGTTAGGCTTAGGTTGAGGGTTATTGTGAGGGTGAGGGTTAGGGTGAGGGTTAAGGTTAGGGTTAGGCTTAGCGTGAGGGTTAGGGTGAGAGTAAGGTTTTGGGTGAGGGTTAGGGTGAGGGTGGGTTTTAGAGTTAGGTTTAGAGTTAGGGTGAGGGTTAGGGTTAGGGTTAGGGTGAGGGTTAGTGTGCGGGTTAGGATTAGTCTTAGGGTTAGGGATAGGATTAAGTTAAGGTTTAGAGTGAGGGTTAGAGTGAGAATGAGTGTTAGGGTTACCGTGAGTGTTAGGGTCACGGTTAGTGTGAGGGTTAGGGTTAGGGTAATGTTTGGGTTTAGTGTGAGGGTGAGGGTGAGGGTTAGGGTTGGGTTCAGGTGAGGGTTAAAGTTATGGTTAGGGTTAGGGTGTGGGTTAGAATTAGGGTTAGGTTTAAGTTTAGGTTTAGGGTTACGGTTAATATTAGTATTAGGGTGAGGGTGAGGGTGAGGTTTAGGATTAGGGTTAAGTTAGGTTTAGGTTCAGGGTTAGTCTTACGGTTACGGTTAGGGTTATGGTTACGGTGAGGCTGAGGGTTAGGGTTACATTTGGGGTGAGGTTTAGGGTTAGGGTTAGGGTTAAGATTAGTGTTATGTTTAGGGTTAGGATGAGGGGTAGGATGAGGGGTAGGGTTAGGTTTAGGGTGAAGGTTAGGTTTATTGTGAGGGTTAGGGTTAGCGTTAGGGTTAGGGATAGGGTGAGGGTTAGGTTTAGGGTGGAGGTTAGGGTTGGGGTGAGAGTAAGGGTTAGGGGCAGTTTTAGGTTGAGGGTGATGGCGAGGATGAGGGTGAGTGTGAGATTTCGGTTGAAGGTTTGGGTTAGGGTTAGGGTGAGTGTGAGGGTGAAATTTAGGGTTAGGTTTAGGGTTACGGTGAGTGTGAAATGAGGGTGAGGGTTAGGGTTAGGGTTAGGGTTTAGGTGAGGTTTGGGTTTAGGGTTAGGGTAAGGGTGAGGGTGAGGGTTAGGGTTAGAGTTAAGGTTAGGGTGAGGGATTGGGTTAGGGTTAGTGTTAGTGTTAGGGTTAGGGTGAGGTTTATGATGAGGGTTAGGGTTACGGTTAAGATTATGGTTAGGATGAGGGTGAGTGTGAGGGTGAGGGTGTGGGTTAGGGTTAGTCTTAGGGTTAATCTGAAGGTTAAGTTTAGGGTGAGGGTTAGGGTTAGGGTGAGGGCTAGGTGATGGTGAGGGTTAGGGTTAGGGTTCGGGTGAAGTTTAGGGTTAGGCTTAGGGTTAGGCTCAGAGTGAGGATTAGGTTTAGGGTGGAGGTTAGGGTTGGGGTGAGTGTAAGGGTAAGGGGCAGGGTTAGGTTGAGGGTGAGGGTTAGGGTTAAATTTGGGTAAGTGTTAGGCTGAGGGTAAGGTTGAGGGTGACGTCTAGTTTTAGGGTGAGGGTTAGGCTTAAGGTTAGGGTGAGGGTTAGGGTTACGGTGATGTTTAGGGTGAGGGTGAGGGTTAGGGTGAGG
>NW_027204476.1:0-27268 GCF_024711535.1 Dipodomys merriami
TACAAACAAGACCACACTAAAGCTACCAGCACAACTATGTTTATTGCAGCATTATTTACCATAGCTAAGATATGGAACCAACCCAGATGCCCCTCAGTAGATGAATGGATCAAGAAAATGTGGTATATATACACAATGGAATTCTATGCTTCCATCAGAAAGAATGACATTTCCCCATTTGTTAGGAAATGGAAAGGCTTGGAAAAATTTATATTAAGTGAAGTAAGCCATGCCCAAAGAAGCATAGGTCCCATGGTTTCCCTTATTTGCAATATCTAGTATAGGTATGAGTCAAGCGGAAAAGGTCAGATAATGTGATGTTAGGAAAATGAACCCTTAAATATGTATTTTAATGTTTTCGTTTCTTTCATGCATGTGTTTCTAACGCATTTATAAGATTATTTCTTTGTTGCTTTGTATGTCCCTCCCCCACAGTTTAACCCCCGCTTTCACTATATTTGATGTCAGTATAACATGTGGAGGAGATGGGGACAAACAAGTCGTTTAAGGATTCAGGTGGACTTGTTGCAACAATGAGAAGTACAAAATGTCATGTCAAAACCAGCTTTACAATGTCTGTGGGGGGGGGAGGGGGGTATAATTGGGTGGGGGGAGGGGGGTAAAATTGGGTGGGGGGAGGGGGGAGGCGGGGAAGGGAAGTGAAGGGCAAACAAAGAAGGAGGCTGCAATGCTTGGTAAGAAATGTATGCATTATCCTGCCCATGTAATTGTAGCCCCTCTGTACAGTATGTTCTCAAATAAAACAAAATACAATTTAAAAAAAAAACTCAAAAAAAAAAAAGTTTTTCACATCTCCTCTATGTCCCTCCCCTTCTCAGAACATATTCACATTCCTCTCTAAAAGACGGTCTTTTAACTTCTATAATAACATTAATTTTTACGTTTCTATTTTTTTCTGGTGTCTCTCTCTACTTGCATCCTACCCAACCCATTTCCTGCATTGTGATTAGGACATAGTTAACTCTCCCTGTGCCTCCCCACACCAATCTATTCCTATTTTTTACCCACATCTCTCCCTAATCCTAATAATTTTTGGTTTTCCAAATTCTTTTCTGTGGTTCGAAGTACTTTAACATATAGTTGTTTGATGTTGAATAGATGTATCTGTTGAACTAGATTGTATCTGTAGACTATTGACTGTACAAATGCAAACTTTGGTTGATGGTTGCCTTAAGATAGTGTTCTAGCATAAAACTGGTGCAATCTTCATCTCAAATGGGCCGAGTAAGCCGGAAAAACACAAGAAAAATGGCAAATATGGGTATCTCAATTCCCAATCTTGATAATCAGGGATTAGAACAGATAAAGAATAATCCAGAGGAGAGTTCCCAAATAGCTCTACAAACAATAATAGCAAACATGATAAATGAGAAGTTTGACAATGTACAAAGGACTCTGTATGAGCGTGATAGGGAGAGAGAGGAGGCATCCCAGAAGTTTATACAGGAATATCATAAGCGTGAAGAAGCTACTCAAAAACTGATACAGGATTTGCGTGAACAACTTGAGAATGCTCAAAGAGAAAGGGAGGAATGGCGTGAGCAGGCAGAGAACACTCAAAGAGAACTGCACGATTCCCACGAACAGGAAGAAAGAGAACTGCAGGAATCCCACAGACAGGAAGAAGCTAATCAAAGAGTAATTCAGGAATTGAGAGACCAGGTAGAGAATACACAAAGATCACTAAAGGCATTCATGGAATCCATTAACAAAGAGCTGAAGGAAGTCAGGGAGACCACAAAGGGAATGCTGAATGGAACCCAACAGAAGGAATGGCAGTCCAAAGAAACCATAACCAATCAACTAAGTGATTTGAGAACAAACACTGAACACCAAATTAAGGAAGTAAAGAAATTCATACAAGACCTAAAACAGAGCTTCAACAAAGAACTTGAAGCCATCAAAGCTGACCAATTAGAAGGAAAAGAGATAAAAAAACAAAGTAGAGAGTCTTGACAGCAGGTTAGACCATTCAGAAGATCGAATATCAGGGATTGAAGACAGCCTAGATATTATAGAGAAAGAACATACAACCATCCAAGACAAGTCCAAGAAATATGATAGGTCTATCCAACACCTGGAAGACACCATCAGAAGGCCCAATCTAAGGATAATGGGTGTAGAGGAGCACCTAGAAACAGAAGTTAATGGTCTAGGAGATTTGTTTAACAGGATCCTAGCAGAGAACTTCCCAAACATACAAAAAGATAGGCCTATTCAGATACAAGAAGCTTTTAGAACCCCAAATAGACCAGACCAGAATAGGACATCCCACCGTCACATTATAATCCACACAGGATCAACCCAGACCAAGGAAAAGATCCTTAAAGCTGTCAGGGAGAAAAGGGTAATCACCTACGAAGGGAAACCAATTAGAATTACCTCAGATTTCTCAGCAGAGACAATCAAAGCAAGAAGAGCCTGGAATGACGTATGCCATGCCCTAAAAACAAATAATTATCAACCAAGAATACTGTACCCAGCTAAACTCTCCTTCATAACTGAAGGCCAAATAAAAACCTTCCATAGCAAAGAAAAATTGAGACAATACATCTCCACCAAACCAGCCCTACAAAAGATTCTTAAAGATGTCCTACACATAGACAACCAACAAGACCGCAACAAAGGCCAAGAAACTGCACCCAAACTGAGAATCCAAGAACCTTAGGAAGAACCCAGGTTTCGCAGCCCGCAAGAAGGTGGATAACATGGCAGGAACTCCCAAATACCTCTCAGTACTATCTCTTAACGTTAAAGGACTGAACTCTCCAATTAAGCGACATAGACTGTCTAGTTGGATTAAAAAACAAGACCCTTCTATCTGCTGTCTGCAGAAGTCACATCTTGCACGTAAAAACAAACACATCTTCAATGTTAAAGGCTGGAACAAAATCTACCAAGCAAACGGCCCTCATAAACAGGCGGGAGTTGCAATCCTAATATCAGATAAAATAGACTTCAAACTAAAATTCGTGAGAATAGATAAAGAAGGTCGCTACATACTAATTAAAGGATCTCTCCTTCGGGAGGATATTACAATTCTAAATATCTATTCGCCAAACAATGGAGCACCCAAATTTATCAAAGAAACACTACTTTCCCTCAAATCCCATATAGATCCAAAGACATTAATTGTTGGGGATTTTAACACACCACTCTCCCCAATAGATAGATCAACTCGGCAAAAACTCAACAGAGAAACCGCAGATCTAAACAGCTGCAGAGATCAACTAGACTTAACAGACATTTACCGAACATTTCACCCAGCAGCATCAGAATACACATTCTTCTCAGCAGCACATGGAACGTTTTCTAAAATAGACCACATTCTAGGCCACAAAGCAAACTTGTCTAAATTCAGAAACATTGAAGTTGTACCTTGCATTCTGTCTGACCACAAGGGAATTAAATTAGAACTCAACACCAAAAGCCACCAAAGAAAGTCCGGTATCACATGGAGGCTGAACAACACACTGGTGAATCATGAGTGGGTCATGGAAGAGATTAGAAAGGAAATTCAAATGTTCATGCTATTCAACAAAAATGAACACACAAATTACCAGCTCCTCTGGGACACAGCAAAGGCAGTACTCAGAGGCAAGTTTATAGCTCTGAGCTCCTACATCAACAAATTGGAGAGATCGGAAAATAACAATTTAATGACACATCTAAACCTCCTGTAAAAAGAGCAGCAAGATAAACCCCAATCCAGTAGACGGAAAGAAATAATCAAAATTAAATCAGAATTAAATGAATTAGAATCCAAAAAAACTATAGAAAGAATCAACAAAACAAAGAGTTGGTTCTTCGAAAAACTTAACAAAATTGACAGACCCTTAGCAAATCTAATCAGAAAAAGGAGAGAACACACCCAAATTAATAAACTCAGAGATGAGAATGGAAACATCACCACAAAAACAACCAAGATTCAGAACATTATAAGGGAATACTTCTCAAAACTTTATGCTAATAAGTTTGAGAACTTGACAGAAATGGACCTTTTCCTAGCAAATATTGACATGCCAAAACTAAACCAAGATGAGTTAAACCAGCTTAACAGGCCCATATCAAGCATTGAAATAGAAACAGCAATAAGAGACCTCCCAGCTAAGAAAAGTCCAGGACCAGATGGTTTTACAGCGGAATTTTACAAGGCCTTCAAACAGAGCTCACACCAATACTCCTCCAACTATTCAATGAAATTGAAAGAGAAAGCTCACTACCGAACACATTCTATGAAGCCATCATAACCCTCATCCAAAAACCAGGCAAGGACTCATCAAAGAAAGAGAACTATAGACCCATTTCTTTGATGAACATTGATGCAAAACTTCTCAACAAAATTTTGGCCAATCGACTTCAACAATTCATCCAAAAAATCATACACCATGATCAAACAGGATTCATTTCAGGGATGCAAAGCTGCTTCAATATACACAAATCAATTAATATTATTCATCACATCAACAAGAGCAAGAATAAGAACCACATGATTATCTCAATAGATGCAGAAAAAGCATTTGACAAGATCCAACACCCTTTGATGATGAAGGTTCCGGAAAAATTAGGAATCCATGGAACATTCCTCAATACAATAAAGGCTGTATATGACAAACCTATAGCCAGCATTATACTCAATGGTGAAAAACTAAAGCCATTTCCTCTTAACTCAGGAACAAGACAAGGATGCCCACTCTCTCCACTTCTCTTCAATCTAGTAGTAGAATGCATAGCTACAGCAATAAGACAAGATGCAGACATAAAGGGGATCCAAATAGGGAAAGAAGAAATAAAACTCTCCCTCTTTGCAGATGACATGATCTTGTATTTAAAGAATCCCATGGACTCCACTCCCAAATTACTCAAGCTGATTCAAAACTTTGGCAAAGTAGCAGGTTATAAAATTAACCCCCAAAAATCAATGGCTTTTCTATATGCCAACAATTTAGAAAAGTGAGGCTGAAATTAGGAAAGCAACTCCATTTGTAATAGCCCCACAAAAAATAAAATACCTAGGAACTAACTTAACCAAAGTAGTGAAGGACCTCTATGATGAAAACTTTAAAATCTTGAAAAAGGAAATCAACACAGAACTTAAAAAATCGCAAAACCTCCCATGCTCCTGGATTGGCAAGATTAACATCGTGAAAATGGCAATACTTCCCAAGGCTATCTACAAATTCAACGCGATACCTATCAAAATTCCACCCTCATTCTTCAAGGAAATAGAGGAGGCAATCCAAAAATTCATATGGAACAATAAAAGACCCCGAATAGCAAAAACACGCCTCAACGGAAAGAACACTGCTGGAGGAATATCAATACCAAATTTCAAACTCTACTATAAAGCCATAGTAATCAAAACAGCTTGGTATTGGCATAAGAACAGACCTCAGGACCAATGGAATAGAATTGAAAACCCAGAAATGAACATACAGACCTATAGCCATCTAATCTTCGATAAGGCACCTAAAACAATAGAATGGAAGAAAGACAGCCTCTTCAGTAAATGGTACTGGCAAAATTGGTTAACTACATGTAGAAAACTAAAGCTAGATCCTTATATATCACCCTGCACCAGAATCAACTCCAAATGGATCAAAGACCTTGAACTCAAAGCAGACACTCTGAAAACATTACAGGATGGAATAGGAGAAACCTTAGGTCTCCTTGGCTCAGGCCGAAATTTTCTGAATAGAGACCCGGAAGCACACCAAATCAAAGAAAGGTTGGACAAATGGGATTGCAGAGCTTCTGCAGGGCAAATGACATAGCTAGCAAGATCAATAGAAAGCCCACCGATTGGGAGACGATCTTTTCTAGCCATTCAACGGACAAGGGTCTCATATCTAAAATATACTTGGAACTCAAAAAATTAAACCCCCCAACAACAAATGCTCAAAGAAACAACTGCCCAATAAATAAGTGGGCTTAAGACTTAAAGAGAAGCTTCTCTGAAGAAGAAAGAAGGATGGCCAATAGACACATGAAGAAATGTTCAACATCCCTAGCCATAAAAGAAATGCAAATCAAAACAACATTGAGATATCACCTCACTCCAGTTAGAACAGCAAAAATCAAGAACTCTAACAACAACAGATGCTGGAGGGGATGTGGACAGAAAGGAACCTTACTTCATTGTTGGTGGGAATGTAAACTTGTTCAACCACTTTGGAAAGCAGTATGGAGGTTCCTCAAAAGACTTCACATAGATCTCCCCTATGATCCAGCAATCCCACTTTTGTGCATTTACCCAAATGTTTACAAACAAGACCACACTAAAGCTACCAGCACAACTATGTTTATTGCAGCATTATTTACCATAGCTAAGATATGGAACCAACCCAGATGCCCCTCAGTAGATGAATGGATCAAGATAATGTGGTATATATACACAATGGAATTCTATGCCTCCATCAGAAAGAATGACATTTCCCCATTTGTTAGGAAATGGAAAGGCTTGGAAAAAATTATATTAAGTGAAGTAAGCCAGGCCCAAAGAAGCATAGGTCCCATGGTTTCCCTTATTTGCAATATCTAGTATAGGTATGAGTCAAGCAGAAAAGGTCAGATAATGTGATGTTAGGAAAATGAACGCTTAAATATGTATTTTAATGTTTTCGTTTCTTTCATGCATATGTTTCTAACGCATTTATAAGATTGTTTCTTTGTTGCTTTGTATGTCACTCCCCCACAGTGTAACCCCCGCTTTCACTATATTTGATGTCAGTATAACATGTGGAGGAGATGGGGGCAAACAAGTCGTTTAAGGATTCAGGTGGACCTGTTGCAACAATGAGATGTACAAAATGTCATGTCAAAACCAGCTTTACAATGTCGGTGGGGGGGGAGGGGAGTATAATTGGGTGGGGGGAGGGGGGAGCCTGGGAAGGGAGGTGAAGTGTAAACAAAGGAGGAGGCTGCAATGCTTGGTAAGAAATGTATGCATTATCCTGCCCATGTAATTGTAGCCCCTCTGTACAGTATGTTCTCAAATAAAATAAAATAATATTAAAAAAAATGGGGTGACCCAACCTAGGGTCAGGATGTATCTAGGCCAAGGACTGGATGAGGTATGGCCAGGTGGGGGAAATGTCTGGCCACACTGGATCTGGATGTGACCTCTGTGCCTGGGACTCTCTTATGGTCAGATAGAAAGTGTGACCAGTGGCTGACCAGGTTGTGACTTAGCAGGTGGGGGAGGTGGCTGCCTCCAGGTGTGCCAGATACCTAGGTAACACATAAAGTGTGGAAACTTAGCTAAGAAGAGGAAGGTGTCTGTATAGGGTCGGCATGGGTGGGGCAGACCTTATACCAAATACAAGTAGTAACTCTGCGTTGTGACTCCTAACTCCAAACCATTCATTCTCAGTCATTTTCTTTCCTTCCTTCCTTCCTTCCTTCCTTCCTTCCTTCCTTCCTTCCTTCCTTCCTTCGTTCCTTCCTTCCTTCCTTCCTTCTTTCTTTCTTTCTTTCTTTCTTTATTTCTTTCTTTCTTTCTTTCTTTCTTTCCTTCCTTCCTTCTTTCCTTCTTTCTTCCTTCTTTTCTTTTCTCTCTCCCGCTCTCCCTCTCTCTATCAATCTCTCCTCTCATTCACTCTCCCTCTCTCTATCCCCTACCTCAGTATTCTCAACTCTCAAATAATGAACACTTGGTGAGTTGAACTCAGAAGCTGGGAAGAGCAGCTCACTTGGCCATTGTGATATTTAATTTCATGTTTCTTTACACCTCTTCCACTGGTCACTGGAATCAAATAAGGAACACAGCAGCATGGCATCTCAAGCCATTTGGAGGAGAAAAGCAAGCACGTTCACTGCATTCAGTCAGGTCCACCCTGGGAAGGTGAGGCAGACTCCTCCTTCCTCTTGGCGAAATCTCAGCCCAGTTTCTGCATCAAGAGAGGTGACTGCTTCCAAGTGAACCAGTTACCTATGTGACACAGGTATTGAGCAGAGACTTATCCTCTTTTCGTGCTGAGATTAATGGCATGATTCAAAATGATCCACTAGTTTGTTGCGATTGGGACTTCCTAAATTTTTGGTTAGGCTATGTTCAAATTGTGATCTATTTATTTCTGATTACTAACCATGATTATAGATGTGAGCCAATGTGAAACAGCACATCAGACCATTCAAAGTTCTTTATCACACATGGAAAACACGCAGTTTCCCAAGTGACATACAAGTTGACAGACAGCAAAATAATCCTTAATTCTGGTCGAGACGTGTTTTTAATGTAAAACAAAATTACTTAGCAAAAAATCTGACTAATGAGATTATACTTTCAAACTTACCCTACATTTTAATAACAAATCACCTATATTAGACAATGATTAACCCAAATTACCTGTAATCATTTATTTTTAGCATATCTTCTAGAGGTAGGCAGAACTGGAGCACACACTATTAACTAAGGTGGTAGAATTTGAGAGGATCATAATTCTGAATCAGTCTCGGAAGGAAAGTATCACCCATATCATCCTACTAGGTAGGGATATTGGAATGTAATCATGACCCTTGCTTTTTCGGCTTGGTGCAAAAGTTGCTACTCTATGAGTAATGTAACTTAAACAAGAAAGGATTGGTGGAAGGACTCCAGTGGTGGAGTATCTGTCTGGCAAACACAACATCAAAACTCAAATCAACTTCCAAAAGATAAAATAAGAAAAGGAAAGAAAGAACAACTCACACTGAGCATGTGTTCAATGTAAAAATTTACACTAAATCATTGTAGTTATAATACCATCATATAATTCTAGGAGCAAATACATTTTGTGTCAAGGCTAAATGAGAAAATAACATACTATATACAAAGCTTTGGTAAAGCATAGGTCTGGCTTACAATGGTGAATGCTTAAGTTTGCATGTGCAGTGCTGTGCTGGGTTGTTAAGGTTTATGGAAGTCCATCATTTTGATGAGCTTGGCATGATGAAATTACCTAACCATACAGTTCACTGAACAGATACTACTGACATATATATATATATATATATATATATATATATATATATATATATATATATATACACACTACACTAAATATACACATGTATGTATTTATATATTAAGTTGCATGTAAATCAAATAAAATTTAAAATGAATAAATTTAGTGAGCATATACCTTTCCTAAATAATTATTTTACCTGAATAAATTCATGTCTTAAAGTCTCCAATACTATATAACACTTACATGTTTGCTGATCCCCTTCAGCTTTTTTATGATATTGTTTTTTTTCTTTTTTAGATGAAAAATCCAGCCAATAAATACACTTTTATAACATTCCTTTCTTTATAAAATGAAAAACACGTTGTGTAATCTGGCTCTTTATGTGTTATCAAAAAATTTTTTATAATTTCAAGTACATATTTTCTTAGACTTAGGTCTCACTCATTTCTTCCAATTATATCTATGGAAAGGAGAAAATGAAGGATCATTCTGTTACTTTGGGAGCTTTTGTTATTAATCCCTACAATAAATATTATGAAAATAAAATTCTGAAATTATTTAGAGAGATGACATGAAAGTTACCTTTCTACACACCCATGCTATTCCCTCAACTAAATCATAGAACTTGAAATAAGTAACATTTTAGCTGGGAGCCAGTGGCTCATGCCTGTAATCCTAGCTACTCAGGAGCTGAGATCTGAGGATGGTAGTTCATAGCTAGCTCTGGCAGGAAATCCGTGACGTCCTTACCTCCAATTAACCACCAGAAAACCGGAAGTGGCACTGTGGCTCAAGTGGTAAAGTGCTAGCCTTGATCTAAACAGCTTAGAGACAGTGCCTAGGCCCCGAGTTCAAGCCCCATGACCATGAAAAATAAAAAAGGAAAAAGGGAGGAAAGCAATATTTTAAATCTAATGTGCACATATACACAAAAGTTGTCTAGAAATAAAATTTATAACAGCTCCTGGACTGGTAAAAAAATAGATTAAAGTGAAATTGCCTTCAATCATTCATTTAGACAATCTATACTGAGGGCAGGTTATTGGAGCTCACATAACTATCTAAAGAGGTACAATTTGAGAGCATCACAGTTCAGAACCAGTGTGCAAGAAAAGTAACAAGGTTTTCATATCATCCTAAAGCCTGGCATGTTGGAATGCATTTGTGATCCCAGCTACTTGGCAAATAGATGTGAGGATCTTAGCCTCTGTTCAGCGCTCAGCAAAATTGATAACCTATGAGCAAAGTAACTAAATTGAAAAGGATTGTTTTAATGGTAGAATACTTGTTCTGCAAACAAAATATCTAAATTCATACTCATTTTCTAAAAGAAGAACGAAAAGAGAAGAAAGATAAAAAGAGAAAAGAGAGAAATAAAAGAAAGTAGAGAAGGGGGAGGAGAGAAGGGGAGGAAGGAGGGAAGGAAGGAAGGAGGATAAGAAGGAAGGAAGGAAGGAAAGAAGGAAGGAAGGAAGGAGGAAAAGAAAAGAAAGAAAGGGAGGAAGAAAGAAAGGGAGGAAGAAAGAAAGGGAGAGAGGTACAAATAAAAACCTCAGCATGTGTTAGATTTTAATAATGACCCAAAATCCTTTTAGATATAAATGCCATCATTTAATTCTCTGGACAGGGACATTTTGTATCAAGCCCTGTTGTAAGGTCATGGGACCCCCGAAAGACCATCAGAGACCACGACCAATGTGAAAAGCAAAAGAGTCCTTTATTTTCATGCTCAAGCTTGTTCCTCCATGCTCTAGGTAACTGGTGAGGGTAAGAGACCCCAAGCACAAAACCAGCACATCTTTTATAATATTGAAAAAACAAGTTTAGGAAATTTCCACACAAGCAGTTATATGATTGGTTTGAGGCCACCCTAACTGCACTGTCTTTTTTCTGAACTATTGGTACGTTCTGTTCCTGGAACACTTGGGTAACTGTTCTGCTTTCTTAAGGGTGGGCAGGGTTGGTGGCAACCTGTGTTTTTTTTTTCTCTCTCTCTTGGTTACTCTGAGGACAGCTTAGCACAATATGGTGGCATTAATCTTAAATTGGATTTACTTTGGCTCTTCATTCTCTCCTCTTCTAAAGCATCAGGGTCCAATCATGGTCCCCTAATTGGCACAGTCTTCTATATATACAGTTTGGTATAGGGTTCTCAGAATCAATAGATGGATTGTGCTGATTCTCTCTTTTACAAAGGACACCAGTCTACAAGGTCCAATTGTGAGTAACAAAATTGACCGTATCAAAGGCCCTAACATATTCTTCCAACAATCCTGACTCCATATATCACAGCTAACATAATTTTATACCAACTGTATTCCTAAGCTCCAATTTTAAGACATACTCATACTATTTGCTACATACTTAAACTTTCTGAGGTTTGTCTTCTTTACAAACATTTTAAGATGATCAGTACTTTTTAAATCCTTTCTTTGACATTTCCCCATTTGTTAGGAAATGGAAAGGATTGGAAAAAAATATATTAAGTGAAGTAAGCCAGGCCCAAAGAAGCATAGGTCCCATGGTTTCCCTTATTTGCAATATCTAGTATAGGTATGAGTCAAGCAGAAAAGGTCAGATAATGTGATGTTAGGAAAATGAACCCTTAAATATGTATTTTAATGTTTTCGTTTCTTTCATGCATATGTTTCTAACGCATTTATAAGATTATTTCTTTGTTGCTTTGTATGTCTCTCCCCCACAGTGTAACCCCCGCTTTCACTATATTTGATGTCAGTATAACATGTGGAGGAGATGGGGGCAAACAAGTCGTTTAAGGATTCAGGTGGACCTGTTGCAACAATGAGAAGTACAAGATGTCATGTCAAAACCAGCTTTACAATGTCGGTGAGGGGGGGAGGGGGGTATAATTGGGTGGGGGGAGGGGGGAGGCTGGGAAGGGAGGTGAAGTGTAAACAAAGGAGGAGGCTGCAATGCTTGGTAAGAAATGTATGCATTATCCTGCCCATGTAATTGTAGCCCCTCTGTACAGTATGTTCTCAAATAAAATAAAATAATATTAAAAAAATAAATAAATCCTTTCTTATCCAGAAGATACCAATTTTTCCCCAATTCATTTCTTAAGGCTTTCTTTACTACCCTCTTGTTCTTTAAAATTCCATAAGCTTTTTGTGGCTAGAGTTTAAAACTGCCCATTTTTCCTTTGACTTGTGGAACCAAGTTATCTCAGAAAGCCTCAATGCACTAGTGGGATGAAAAGCTTGCTAGATTTTAAGGCTAAGATTAGGTCTGTGTCTCATTCCTCTTACTACTTCCACTGATTAAAAAATCTCTCCTTTATCTTTAAAACACACATAGGAGGAAGCAGGTTATTACCATACGAGAGCCAAACTAGGTGTGACCCTGAAGTGTCTAAGGCAAGACAGTGATATCCTTGCCCCCAATATCCACTGGGGGATTAGAAAGGGTTACTGGATATCACCAAAACAATGTCCCACAAGAGCTTAGTTTTAGCAGCTTTCAACCGGGAAGCAGTCTCAAATGATGGAATCAGGCAGGAGTTCAGTCGACATCTACCACTGTGGAGTTGGACTATGTGATGATGAGATTTCCTCCAGGTGACTGCCAGGCTGTTGTTGACCTTTACCCTGCAGTAGCATGGTCTCTTAGTGGCTCCAAGGGACTGTCACACCTTGTGCTGGGCTGCCAATTCATACACAGACTGGTTAAGGATACATTGCATAGGCTTGGCATTCTGTGACCCCACTAGTTTTTAAGACTAGTTAGACAATAATCCAGGACAATTTACCAAGATAACAACTGTTTAAACTTCAGTTTTTAATAAATCTAGGATTTCCTAGGCAGAAATAGAGGGCTCAGGTTTGTACTATTTTTTCCCATGCCTTTTCCTTCTGTCAATTTTACCACATTTTTAAAAAGGTGACTCTGGTCCCTTGTTCTTCAACGGGGAAGATGGGTGAAGATTCATCTTCTGTCATTTCTTTAAGCTGATTCAGGGTTGTTGATCCTACTAGCCAGGAACCTATAACCTTAGCCCATTTTACAAAGAGGTTACCAGGGTTAAATGTCATTAAGAACAATATTTTAACTTTTTACAAATGCACAGACCTTTTTTTCTGGCTACAACAGTGGAGCTTATTTAGCACTCTGGTTTGTTAAAGCATCTTTCTGGATGGTTTAGGAATGTGATCTCTAGTAATCCTAAAAATGTGAGAGTTAACTATGCAGACCTTCAGACAGATATCAATAGAAACACACTTTCAGGTTTACAAACATTTTTCCTGAGCAGATGAATTTCATGTAGCTGGTTTCAGCTCAAAAGTTACTGCCAATTAGAGCTTTTGGCACATACAAGGGTTGGGATCCAAACTATCCTCCATATTTCACAACCTTAGCTTTTTAGTACTATCACAGATGACCGACAAGTTCCTGGCGCTTACAAGGTAGATAGTCACAGACATTAGGCATGCTTACAATCTATCTTTCCATTACCTTCTGGCTCTGACCAATTTTTGAAGGGCCACACACTAATGACTCTAGGACCTGACATTATTTCTGCAATCCAAGCAGTGGCTTACAGTCTCTGGATGCTCCTCCATTGCTTTCATCCCAGAAGTGTCTTCTCCACACTGGGAAAAATGCCTCATTGGCATTTCTCTTAGTTGGTTGCTGGACTTGAACTCAGGGCCTGAGTGTTGTCCCTCAGCTCTACAGTTCAAGGTTAGCACTCTGCCACTTTTGAATCCTAAAGCAACACTGCTTGCTCTTTCAGCTTTCTGCTGGCTGAGTAGAGGTCACATTCTCATAGGGACCTTTTTCTACTCAGGCTGGCTTCAAACCGGTTTGCAGATCAATGAGTTTCTTAAAGGCCACTTTACTCCAATTAAAAGCAACAAGGTGGTCAACATAGAAGTAGCTTTTAAGCATGTTCTTACCTGAAACATATTAAGTGCTAAAGTTACATGTGACAAACTTACAAGAATCCTCCCTCATTTTTGTGGGCCTAATGGGAACTGTTACCAAAAAAACCTATGAGAGCAAACTGAAATGGGAATTAAGCAATTATTTTGGTAATCCTAATTTTTCCTTTTTGCACTTTGAGGCAAATGTTTAGAACAAATTTACTTTTTAACTTTATATACAGAAATCAATTCCTAATTTGTAAGCCTCCTATTAATCTCTGTTTCAATATTCTGTACATTTGGTTGCATTATGAAAAATCCCTTGAACTCTCTATGCTAGGTGTCACTCATTTCCTCTTGGATGCTTGTTTTAAAACAGATACACATTAAAACTTTTAAACTCAAATAACAAATTTTTCTTAATGCAAAAATTACAATCAACATCACTGTACGAAGAAGCTAGACATAACACCTTTATGCCTTAAAAAAATCCAATGGCAGAATATCATTGAGAGCAAATCACATTATACAAATAAACTTTTTAACCCTCTTTTTAGAGCCGCCTTAATTTTAATTTTAACACATCCAAGGGGCAGTTTTAGCAGTGCTAATCAGATCATCACATCAATCATTTTTACCATTAGGTTTCCAGTGTCTATCTGCAGGGAAAAGGGACAGAATAAAGATGGGCCACTTGACCCTTCCTGTGTAATGGGCATGCACCCAGTCCAACTCTTTATGGTTAGATGAACTATGTTGGTGCCAGCTTGCCCTCTTTCGCCATGCATAGAGTCCTCCCAGGGCCTGTTACACCATGCATGACCAGCAGAACTGTACTTGTGCCTGTTCACCCTTCACTCCTAAGAATGAGTCTTCTGTTGGCTTTTAATTTTCTCCATTTTGTTAATCCAGATATCTTGATTACAGTGTTGATTATGCATTCTAAAATACCATATTTTCTAATTTTCAAGTTAAAGAATCCTTAAAAAGCCATTAAAAACAATGTGTAAATTCTTCAGAAAATTTTTGGTAATGTCCAAACCTTATAACCTTTTGAATTTTAAACTTAAACTCACCCAATTGTTATAGCATGCTGGCAATTTATATCATGAACATGTTCACAAACACATACAAAACACACTCACACAGATCTTTAAGCATGCAAAAATAAAAATCAGTTGTTTGTAGACATTCTAAAGTTTTCAAAGAAAAATTTAAGACAATATTTCTTTTAAACTAAGTAACTTTGTTGAGTTTCATTTTCCCAGGGCTTGCTTGTTTAGCAAGGAATTTTACCAATTGGTATTTTGAATCTCTTCTGTTGGAGGAAGGCTGGGGGTGACGGGGGTCACCTGAAACTGAAGCGGCCTGATTTTTTTAATCAATTTTAGATAAAAGCACTTTACATTTTTGGGACTAGCTGAAAAGAGAAAACCAGCCACACAGCCTTCTCTGTGACTGAGGCCAGCTGGAGGCTGGAACTTTTATTTCCCCAGAGATGTTCAAATAAATAAGAAAAATGCAAAACCAAAAACATACATTTAAAACTAATACCAATTCTAAAACAGAACTAGACAAGACAACAATCAAAGGCTGACTTTGTCTCTACCAGAACTCTGTGGCATTCTCACTCAGCAAACTATATTCAGAGTCTTCTGAGTGAGCCTGCCACTCTCACCCAGAACTTTCCTATCTCAGGAAACATAAAACAGAGAACAGTCATGTCTCAGTGAATGGGGTGACAAATCACCAACATTTGTTTACCCAGGGGCCTTCCAAGGTGGAAAGGAACCCCCAATCATTTTGGAGCAAGGGAAATAAGTCCTTAGTGGCCATCCCCTCTGACTGGCAGATTCTCCCCCATACTCACACCTCCGTGGGCCAAGGCCTAAGGCTAAGATAAACACCTAATGACAAACAGAACAGTCAACACAAAGACACAACTTACAAAGGCACGCTGCAGCATTGTAAATTACCAACCAGAAAGTGCCAGACTATAGATGGAGAGTTTCCCCCAAAACAGAAAACTTCCCAATACAGATGGAAAACTTCCCAAAAAATGTCTGCATGAAAGTGTGAGACTACAAACGGAACATTTCCCAAAAAATGTCTGTACTAAACAGCAATCCACCCAGAGGGGTCTGGGGACGTCTCCTCACAGACCCCGTTGGCAGTCTTATAGTGCATCCACCAAGACTCCTTGCCAATCAGAATACAGACTCTGTGGGAAAACAGAATTACAGATACAGAACCTACAGGCAACCAAATATACAGAACAGCAATGCCTTGACTTAACGGATGGGTTTTTTGGGACTCTGTGGTGGGGCGTCTGGAAGGTCTCATGAGGGGGATTCCAGATGAGCCCCCAGAAATGTTGCATGGACTTGGGAACCCCGAAAGACCACCAGAGACCACGAGCAATGCGAACAGCAAAAGAGTCCTTTATTTGCAAGCTCAAGCTTGTTCCTTCATGCACTCGGTAACTTGTGACAGTAAGAGACCCGAGCACAAAATCAGCACAACTTTTATAGTATTGAACAAACAAGTTTAGGGAATTTCCACACAAGCAGTTACATGATTGGTTTGAGGCCACCCTAACTGCACTGCCCTTTTTATGAACTATTGGTATGTTCTGTTCCTGGAACACTTGGGTAACTGTTCTGCTTTCTTAAGGGTGGGCAGGGTTGGTGGCAATCTGTGTTTTGTCTCTCTCTTGGGGTTAATCTGAGGGCAGTCTCCACAAGATGGTGGCGTTAATCTCAAATTGGAGTTACTTTGGCTCTTTAGCCTGAATAAACTATAGCATACCACATACAAAGCTTTGGTAAAACACAGGTCTGTCTTACAATGTTGGACCAATAAGAGTGTATGTCTAGTGATGTTGCAGTTGTGTCTTAATGTGTGTGGAGTTTTCCATCCTTATGATCTTATAATGATGAAATTGACTAACTACACAATTACCTGGGCAGATCCCTGCTGAGACCTATATATATTAAGTCACAGCTTAAAAAAGAACAATATTTACAATGAAATATGTTGAACAACCAGACATTGTGACCAAAATTATTTTTACCTGATTCAGTGTGTTTTTTAAACTCTATATCACATGTACAACTTCCTCATTCCCTTCTGTCTCATTATGTTGTCTTTCTTTGTTTTGGTTTTGTTTTCAAAACCATGGTGTAACAGGGTATTTCTTATTTTCTTGTCTTCTAGTCTTCAGAAAGTCTGCAGTTAAATAGGCTTAAGTTCCTTTTGTTAGAAAATTAAAAGCAATTGGGTGGGGTCTTCATCATAATTTTGTTATGATCTCAAATACATTTTCATATCTAACATTTTACTAATCTCACTTCAATCTTTTCCAAAGGTCACTGTAGTGGAAGAAGGAAATTCCAAGTGGATTCTGGTAGAGAATTTCTGGTACATATTAAGGTAAGCAACTCCAAAATTATTCATTAGAAAGATGAGTTGAAAGTCATCTTTTTACACACTGATACTCTTTTCTCAACGAAACCAGAGGATTTTAAATAGCTAATATTTTTTTAAGTTAATGGGCCGAAATGTGCACGAATTTTCTAGAAATAAAATGATCACTCATGAAACCTTACTGATATTTCAAAGAATATTTTCCAATAAGAGGAATCACCTTCCGACATTTTCACACAATATGTATCTTCCTGGTAACAGAACACAAAACTAGAATAAGACATCTAATTGATATCTAATTTTTGTTGCCTTTTTGCAATACTTCTTTCTTCTCATATTGATTAGTATGAAGTCTATGACCATTATAAAATCATATTTGTAATAAAAGTTACTAGATGGGACCTTCATGGATGAGATGGTGTGGGGTTTCTGGTGTAGTCCTGTCTCGTTCAAAGTAGGATTTGGTATTAGCCAACCTCTGTGGTGGAACAGAGCGGGGCTTTGAGGGTGAAAGCCAGTCTGTATAGGGCTTTGAGACAGCAGGGAAGGGACAGGAATGGCTAAACTTGTTAGGGACATGGTCTCTTGTGGAGTAGGCAGGATTTAAGATGGAGGCTGGCAGGGAGACAGGTTTTCAGTTAAAGAAGGCGGGGTCACTGGGGAGGAGTCTATTTGGGGCAGAAGTTTTGGAAGGAAGAACAAGGCTACCAAGGAGGAGCTTACTTAGAGGAGCGGTGCTGGTAGAGCACTGTGAGCCCTTGTGGGATATGTAGGGTGAGGTTTCCCATAAGGCAGGGCAGGGAATGGAGGCAAGAGGCAGACAGAAGGTGGGGATTCTGGTGCAGGAATGTGGAGCTATGAGGGAGATGCTTTTCAGGTTCTAGATTTGAGGGCAGGGTGGTACTAGGAAGACATGGTCTAGTAAGGGGCAGGGTTTCTGATGGAGAATGGCAGGCCTTTGGGAAGTGTGTTAGGGTGAAGGTGGAGTTTTCTACAAAGCAAGATGTAGTAACAATGTATGTAGGAGTTTTTCAGGACCAGAGCTTTGTGAGAGCAGTAATAGTATCCAGTGCTCTAGAATAGTTAGGATGGGGTTTCTGGTGTAGCCAGTCAGAACTTGAGAAGAGAAGTTTGGGTGGGGATCTCAGTGTTGCAAGTCAGGACATGGACTTTGGACAGGGTTTCCAGTAGGGCAAAGCAACCTTCAAAAGGGACTATGGAGGGAGGGATTTACAGTTGAGCCTGGTGAGACTTCCAGAGGGAGGGCAACTGGTGCAGTGTTTTCCAGTGGAGCAATGTGGGTGTTGAGAGATGGGGTAGTGTGGGTTTTCTGGTGGAGTTTTTCTGGGCCAGGGCAGGGCTTGGAGCCATGGGGATAGTTGAAGGAGGAGCTTTGAGAAGGAGTGGAAAGGCTACAATGGTGTAAGATAATTATGGGCAGGGTATCAGATGGAGTAGGGTGTAGATCTTAGGGAAGAGCCAATAGGGGGTGGGTTTATCTGGGGAGCAAGGCAGGGCATTGAGAAGGTAGATGTGGGAGGTGAAGAGTCTTGTGGTGGAACAGGGCTGGCTTTCCAGGCAGTAGATGGGCTGTGTGAGAAGCTTCTGGCCAAGCAAGGTGGGGCTTCAAGGGCAGTTATAGGGAGGTGAAGGGTTTTTGATATAGCACGATGGGCTTTGTGGAAAGAGGTAGGTAGGCCACTTAGAAGTAGGCTAGTTATAGGCAGAGATTCTGATAAAATCAGGAGGAACTCCAGGGAGAAGGTTGGTTGGGGGTGGGGAAGAAAGGGAAGGGAGGATCTTGGAGGTAATAGAATATGGGAACAATGGGACTGTGAGGGACTAGAGTAGTTAGGAACAGGGTATCTGGTGGATGAGGTGGGGCTTCGAGCGGGAGCCCCATGTAGGCCGGGTTCTTGTTGTAGTATGTTGGGACATGAAAGGAGATATAGATGTGGCCCGGTATCTCGTGGTGCAGAACAGGGATTCCAGGAAGGGGTGGAGTGGAAGAAGGATTTTACTATAGCAGAGAAGGCGTTTCAGTAAAGTGTCTTGTTGCAGGCAAGCCTTTGAAAGTTTATAGCAGGTCTACCAGGGGGTAGGTTAGTTTAGATTAAGCTATTTAAGGAGGAAGCTGCCTGGAAGTGGGTTTCCAGTGGATCCAGTCAAGTTTCATGGGATGGGGGAATAGGTAAGGGGCAAGACAGTGCAGAGTAAGGCTACAAAAATTGAACAGTTACCACTAGTAAATACCATATAAGAACACCATTTTCTGTCAGTGTAGACTTATATTACTTTTATGTATGCAAGAGATGCTGGAGAAAGTAAACAAGTAATAATCCTTCCTAGTGAATTTTTTCTTTATTCCAGTTGATTGAAAATAAAACCACAGGACACATCAGGCTCAGAGGCACACAGGAGACTAAGACACATGAAGGACTCGAATTCATTCCCCAGCACCAACATTAAGGACCACAAATAAAAGTTTAAAATGTTTCACTTGGTCATAATGGACTATATTGTCTTAAAATTGTGAATGAACAGAACTTTTACTCTGACCATTTTAGAAATCCTAAAACTAAGTAAATAGTAATGTTTTAACTTTATACCATATTGGAACATGTACTAAAAATAATTAGGAAAATATAAAACTGTACACAGAATTTCATTTTCCAGTATCAATTCAAATCTAAAAGAATTTAAAACCAGAAAATTGCCATATAGTGAGGTTGCAGCATGGTTTCTTTTCCATCATCAAAATGGTGACTTAAGCAATGTGTCTTTATCATTGGATGCATCGATGTTAAAACATATCTAAGAATATGAAGCACTACTATACAGACCCTGAAGAAACTCAGAAAGATCTATGAAATGATGTTGGAATAAAATTAATGACTATTTACAGTAGGAATTGATCTTCACTAGGGCCATAAATACTTTCCAGAAGAAAAGGCTACATTGAAAAATAAACAGTGAAACGGAAACAGGTAGGCAGATCTTGAAGTAAACATTATCCAATGAACAACATCTAATGAGACATGATTGCAATTTTCTTTTACATAAGTTAGAGTTACTGACCTATGTTCTTCCCTAATGCCAAACAACAAAGTCATGAAAATTCAGTAATCATTTTCAGAACATTGGAATTCAATGAATGTATTGCTAGAATGTAAAGATAGATGTCTGATCTAATGCGTGAAGAAAATATCCCCAATCTCTGGCCCCACGCTGTGAGAAGTGTACAAGACAAAGTACAAGGAGAATGGACAGAAGTACAGTAGTGCATACCAGTAGTTCCCAAGATGCATTGATAGATGTAACAGGGGAGAATATCAACAAGATCACCACAGGACTTAGCATGGAGAGTAGAGAGAAAAACAGTGAAAATGCAAGGAGAATTGCAAAGGATTTCCTTGCATATTTGGCAGAAGAGTGCATGGCATTGAGGTCTAAACTACGTGGAGGTATTATAGGAAACTACCTGTGCTCATATGGTGCCACCAGAAGTGAAGAACTTATGATTTACAAGACATTCAATAATCATAAAAGTCTTGCTTCAGTAGTGCAGAGTTAAACCTTGATAAATTCTGTTTTGAAACACCTAACAAAGTATAAAACCAAGACAAGAAGAATCAAATTATATATACGTTATTTGACTGTTTGCAACAATAGAGTTCAAAAAAATCAAATCACATAATGTGGATGTAAAAGGATAATATTATTAATGTAATCTTTATACAATACACATTTTATGTGAATAGTCCTGATTATAAATGATTTGTTTTCCTTACAGGTTTTGGATGCACAATACCAACAAAAAACAAAAACAAAACAAAGTAAAAAACACTTGGCATCTAGATGCCTGTGCCTCATCCCTATTCCTATATAGTCATTAGCCTGAGATTGGAAGATCATCGTTCACAGATGGCTGGGGTAGCAATCCATGAAACATTTATGTTCAGTTATTCAAAGACAGAGTGAAACCTTGGTTCAAATAGTACAGACTGAATCATTCATGAGTGAAAAAAACAAGCAAGAGTTTGAGGCTCTGAGTCAAGTTTCTTTAATGTGTGTGTGTGTGCAAACATGTGCGGGTGCGTGCGGGTGCGTGCACACACACACACACAAATGGAATGAGAGGAGAAGAGGGAGAGATAAAAGGGAATATTAAGAGTTTAAGGACTATAATAAGCATATATTAATAAAAATGAGGGAAACGATGGATCCTATGTTTCTTTGAGTCTGGCTTCTTTCATGTAATATGATTGTTTTCCAAGTCTTTCCATTTTCTTATGAAAGGGGCTTTGTGAGTCTTTCTGATAGAAGCATAAAATTCCATTGTGTATATATACCACATTGTCTTGATCCATTCATCTATTGAGGGGCATCTTGATTGGTTCCAATAATGCTGCCAGAAACAAAGTTGTAGATTTAGTTTGTTTAACTTGAGATCATTTTGACAAATGCCCAAGAGTGGGATTGCTGGTTCCAGAGCTATGTACATTTGACCTTACAAAATGATGCTAATTGAAATGAACTTCAAGCCATGGAAAAAAGTTGTTTTTTTGTCAGATGTCAACCTTGATGTCAGTAGAGTGTCTAGATCGTATTTTATGTGATTTGTCTTTTGCCATTGTTTATCCCTTGCAATCTCTGTCTTGATTCTGGTACCTTCCACCTTGTATATAGATTTATCTGATTTGTATAAGTAAAGGGAAAAATATAGGGATGAAAGAAGTACAAAGAGTGACGCATTGCAACAATGATATTCATAAGACACTATATCAGAAATGAACTTTACAACTTTGGGGTGGGAAGGAGGTGTACAGGGTGGGAAGGGATAGAAGAACAACAACGGTGTGGGTAACAATATTCAATAAGGAATGTACCTTAATCATGTAACTATAACCACTCTGTATAGTATTTTTGAAATAAATTTAAAAATTGAACCTATCCTAGAAAAATATAGTTTTCAAAATAATACATCTGTCACAGTACTTGTGAGAGATTCTAGATACAAGCTGTTAGACTTGGAAAAGGAAAGATTGGGAAGACATCTCAAACAGCAATCAAAAATCTGAGAACTGTGCTCTGGAAAGGTCGGTCAAGGGAAGACAGGAGTATGAGTCATTACCTCAAGAGTATTTAAGTTAGAGCTGTTGGACACTAAAAGATTAAGCCTTTGGACACAAGATGGATGTCTGTGCTATGGTTGTAATGACTATTGCTCCTTTGCTCCCTAAAAATAAATGGATTCAATTATCACTATGTATCCAAACAATACCTCATGTTAATAGTTGTAACCACAAGCTAGATTGATGTCTTAGTATGTCGACATACCTGTAGCCACTGACCCCCCCACTGTAGTAGAATGAATATAAAACATGTTAAGGAGGATATGGGGATCCAGAAGCTGGCAATGAGGCTTTGGATCCTCTGATGTTATCTTTCCTATCACTTCCTGTGAATTCTCAGTTCTTTAGCCAGGTATCCCATCATCTTTGCTGTCCCATGGTTGTGGTAAGTGACAGTACTGATATTCTGAACACCTCAAAACAAACTATGAAAAAACACTTCCTCAAAGAACATTGACATATATATAAGAGCACCTGGAAAGATACGAAACATCAGCAGTCACCCAGTGATCCTCCAGCAAGAATGTACAATTCAGGAGTACCTTTACTTCTGATAATATGAGATGGATAATTGTCCCTTTTGTATATTTGATATTTGATATTGCATACATTTTTAGAAACACATATACATTGTGAAATAATGTGATTTATTTCACAGGTCACAGACCATGTCACTGATTGATGACCCTAATGCCTTATCTCAGTTGCCTGATTCAGATTTAGATGAGTGTGAATTGCCTAATTATGAACATTTCTCCATGAAACTCAACAACACAGAATGAAGTGTCAGGGTCAGGCAATTCTATACTTGCAAGGATTTTTTCATATATTAGAGTAATATACACTAACACTGCTCAGCACTCGTGGCACATTGATGTCTTATACGTTCTTCAGATCAGAAATAGGCTATAGCTTAATGTACAATGATGGGCTATACATTTTCAACGAAAAAGTGATGATTACCTCCTGCAATTATTATCAGTGAAGAATCCTTCCTATACATTTTACTGACTTAGATTCTACTCTGTGCCTTACCATTATCAGGCAGGGTCACACTATATCGAGCTACAATACTCCAGCAACTTTAGCTGCCTTTGAATTGTAAAACCAATATTGATACCAAGGTCAACTCTGCAACTCTAATCACATAGTTAGTGGACACCTGAACTTTTCAAGCCTTGTTAAAAATTCAGCTATTACTGCTCATTGTCAGTATTAAAGATCTCACTCCTTTAGATTTATTGTCTATCTTCTTGAATTTCCAACGCTGCCTTAGATGTTGGTTTTTGAAGTAGATCTTTTAGTTTGCATTTGATTTATGGAGGTGCTAGTGATGTCAGTTGAACTGAATATATAATAATGTAAGTAATTTGATGTTTTCACATATGAATTTAATTTTGGCAATTGAGGAAGTGAATACACATCACTCACAAAAGTTGCTTTATGTGTATTGGTATTGCTATATTGTGAACTTCCTAAAAGCCAGCAATGGGATCACATATCTCAAATCCCATCACTTCTGTCACTGAGACAAGCCTGGAAAGGTCCAGACCAATTGTCTGTTCATAGTGAGAAGCTTTCTACAAAGAAGCAGGAGAGAATAGCAAATAGAGCAAATGAGTCTCCCAACAGTTTTGTTACATATTCTTTACACTTTGCCATTAAGACCAACATAATAGTATTCTTTATGAACTCTTTCCTAATCTTTTCCTGTTCTGAGTAGTTTTATTTATGGATCTCCAAGAAGTCATATAAGAATCATATAAGAGGAGTTCTGGGAAGATGGCAGAGGAGAAGATGGAGGCTAAACAAGCTCTCACATAAAAAGCAGTTTTAGAGTTCCAGTGAATAGTCCTAGGCCAGAGAATCACACCAAGTGTGCCATCACAGGACAGAGAGTTAAGCCAAAGAGGTAAAATCCAGGCAAGGAGACAGCTCTGAGATGTTGCCAGCAGCCACTGCTGCTGTGGCAGTGGCCACAGTCGCCATACCTACAAAACAGAGATTCCAAGTCGAAGGAGCCAGACACAGTGGACAAGCAGATTCTCCTCAACACCAGCAGGAACCCACAAGGAGCGGACATTTCATCATGCAGTTCACAGACCAGAGACAACCCAGGAACCAAGACTCGACATGAGTAGAAGCCTGATGTCCTCCTCACTCCTTCTCAGGGAGCAGAGGAGGGAAGGCCACTCCTCCCCACCCCCCAGTTCCAGAGATCTCCATCTTGGATACCTACAAAGCTCGGAGGAGCTGCTAGCTCCAACTCAAGCCTTGGAAGAAAGCTAGAGTCATTTAGCAGGTCACAAGAACCTAAAGAGACCTACCAGACTCAGCTCCACCCAGGGAAATGTCACCCAGCTCAGGTTCCAGCCTCAGGAGTGGCTTTCTTCACTGGGTAATCAGAGCCAGAGGCTGCCCCTCCCTTTTGCAGCCCTGACAATCAATTGAAATTCAGTAAACATAAACCCTGAGAATGGCTCCAGGCTGGGCTCTGTGAGTTCCTCACAAACTAGCCCAAGGGAAAAGCTACTGTTTGCGGAAAGGCCTCAACACTACCCAGAACCTAGCCTCATCACAGCATCTCCAAACTTGAGGAAAAAACCATCTCCCTCTTTTGTGATACTCAGAACAGATCTCCCTCCCATTGAACTAAACTTGGAGGAGGATTGCAAAATCCTGGGTAAAGCAGAGCATTTTTCTGCCTGTTCAAATAAACTGACTTAAGAAACCAACCAAGCCACAGGAAAATCAAACACCACAAACAGACCAGAGACTCCAACCTGTATGCCATGCTCTAAAATCAAACAACAATCACCCAAGAATACTGTACCCAGCTAAACTCTCCTTCATAACTGAAGGCCAAATAAAAACCTTCCATAGCAAAGGAAAATTGAAACAGTACATCTCCACCAAACCAGCCTTACAAAAGATTCTTAAAGATGTCCTACACATAGAAAACCAACAAGACCATAATAAAGGCCAAGAAACTGAACCCAAACTGAGAATCCAAGAACCATAGGAAGAACCCAGTTTTAGCAGCACCCAAGAAGGTGGATAATATGGCAGGACCTCCCAAATACCTCTCAGTCCTATCTCTCAATATTAACGTACTTAACTCTCCAATTAAGCGACATAGACTGTCTAGTTGGATTAAAAACAAGATCCTTCTCTCTGGTGCCTTCAGGAGTCACATCTTGCCCGTAAAATCAAACACATTTTCAATGTTAAAGGCTGGAGCAAAATCTACCAAGCAAACGGCCCCAATAAACAGGCAGGAATTGCAATCCTAATATCAGATAAAATAGACTTCAAATTAAAATTTGTGAGAAGAGATAAAGAAGGTCGCTACATACTAATTAAGGGATCTCTACTTCAGGCGGATATTATAATTCTAAATACCTATTCACCAAACAACAGAGCACTCAAATTCATCCAAGAAACACTACTTTCCCTCAAATCCCACATAGATCCAAAGACATTAATTGTAGGGGATTTTATTACACTACTCTCCCCACTAAATAGATCAACTCGGCAAAAACTCATAAGACAAAGAGCAGATATAAACAGCTACCTCAATCAACCAGTTTTAATAGACATCTACTGAATATTTAACCCAGCAGCTTCAGAATACACGTTTTTTGAGCAGCACATGGAACATTTTCTAAAGTAGACCACATTTTAGGTTACAAAGCAAACTTGTCCAAATTCAGAAACAATGAAGTTATACCTTGCATTATCTCTGACCAAAAGGGAATAAAATTAGAACTCACACCAAAAGCCACCAAAGAAAATTCGGTAACACAAGGATATTGAACAACACACTGCTGAATCACTAGTGGTTCATGGAAGAGATTAGAAAGGAAATTCAGATGTTCATGCTATTCAACAAAAATGAACACACAAATTACCAGCTCCTCTGGGGCACAACAAAGTCAGTACTCAGAGGCAACTTTGTAGCTCTGAGTTCACACATCAACAAATTGGAGAGATCTGAAACCAACAATTTAATGAGACATCTGAACCTCCTTCAAAGAGAGCAGCAAGATAAACCCCAATCCAGTAGACAGAAAGAAATAATTAAAATTAAATCAGAATTAAATGAATTAGAATCCAAAAAATCTATAGAAAAAATCAACAAAACAAAGAGTTGGTTCTTCGAAAAAATTGATAAAATTGACAGACCCTTAGCAAATCTTATCAGAAAAAAAAGAGAACACAACCAAATAAATAAACTCAGAGATGAGAATGGAAACATCACCACAGAAACAACCAAGAATAAGAGCTCAGTTAGAAGATCAAATTTCGGGGAGATAGGTATCAAGAAGGAGAAGAGCAGGAAACAAATGAATGGGAAACATATTACAGAATTCTACCAGAGATCATGCCAAACATCCAAAGAGATAGGCTCATTCAGAGAAGAGAAGCCTTTAGAAACCAAACAGAATTCTATAACTAAACAATCCACCACCACATCATAATCCATTAGAGGATCATTAAAGATCAAGGAAAGCATTATGAAAGCTGCCATAGAGAAAAGATTGATTATTTATAAAGGATATACAGTCAGAATAAATACAGATTTCTTAGCTGATATGGTAAAAAGGAGAGCCTGGCATGATATATTACAAACAGTAAGGGTAAACAACTACCAACCGTGAATATGGTCCCAAGCCAATCTGTCCTTTACATTTAAAGAATATTTAAACATATTTCATGACAATGAACACTTGAAAAAATATACCTCCACCAAATCAGCAGGATAGATGTTAATCAAATGTATCCTACATAGAGAAGATCAAGAAGAGGAACTGGTTATATTAATTTTTTTATTGTTGTTCCAGGGGCTTGAAGT
>NW_027204477.1:0-27179 GCF_024711535.1 Dipodomys merriami
GCTTGAGAAATGCAAGCACATGTCAGATATCACAATACTTCCTGTCATATGGGGCTGGTGAAGCTCATGAGGTTTTGAAAACTTTGACCTCTCCTAGTTGCGCCCTAGGTGTCTAGGTTTGATTGTGAACACAGGGCATGGATGCTGTCCATGAGATCAGAGCAGAAGACTAGTGCTTTATCATTTTGTGTCACAGCTTCACTTCTCCTTTCTCTCTGTGTGTGGGGTGTGTGTGTGTGTGTGTGTGTGTGTGTGTGTGTGTGTGTGTGTGTGTGTGTGTGTGTGTGTGTGTACATACACTAGTCCTGGAGCTTGGACTCAGGACTTGAGCACTGTACTTAGTTTCTCTTGTACAAGGATAGCCCTCTCCCACTTGAGCCACAGATGTACTTCAGGCTTTTTTCTGGTAATGTGGTACTGAGAAATCAAGACCAGGGTTTCATACATGCAAAGATCTCTACCCCTAAGGCACATTTCTAGCCCTCTACTTCAGGTTTGTTAGTTTGTTTATGTCTTTTTGTTGTTGTTGTTGTCAGTTGTAGGAGTTGAAGTCTAGGCCTGGGTTCTTCAGCTAAATTTGTTTGCCCTACCACTTGAGGCACAGGGCCACTTCAGGTTTTCTGGTGGTTCATTGGAGCTAAATGTCTCAAGGACTTTCCTGCCCATGATCTTCAGATCTCATCCTCTTGAGTAGCTAGGATGACAGGCATGAGCCACAAGCACCCAGCTTCCACTTCAGGTTTCTTAGTGGTGAATTGGAGATAATAGTATCATGGGACCTTTTGTGTCCGGAATAGTTTGGAATCCAGGTCCTCAGATCTCAGCTTCCTGAGAAGGCAGAAGGATTGTCCTCAGCTATAGACCCCTAGATCATGGCACTCTGTTGCAAGGGGGTCCTTGGCTCCACATGGTAGAGTGCTGGCCATGAGCACAAGAGGTAAGGGTCAGCACCTCTGCCCTGAGTTCAAGATTCATGACTGAGGATAAACAAAACAATTGTCTGCAGGAGACAACTCACTGACACTTTAGTAATACATAATTTTGTCCCTGCCAGGGGACATATCTGGGCCTCAATATTCGTGTCTTCATAATCATCTCAGTTGTGGAGCTCTTACAAGAACCAGATGAAAGAATGCACCCTATGAAGGACACAGCACATAGCACTCTTTGAAGGACTCAGCCCACAGCATCATGTGATAGACTCAGCACACTGAACCCTGTGAAGGACTCAGCACATAACTCTATTCCACAAGCTGTCATTAGAATTAGGGTGCTTTCATCATTATCACCCTTCTTTGAGGAACACTTTATAAGCCACACAAGTTCACATCTAATGGTTTATTGGGCTGGTTTTTGGGGGGTTATACATGGGAGTTGTACTCTATGCATAGGGATACTGTTCTAATAACATTTGCTCAAAGCTAGAAATCTACCTCTTCGAGCCACATTTCCAGGATTCTCACAGACTTCCTGAAAGGGCTGGGTTTTAAAGCCCCCAAGCAGCCAGGATGATGGGGGTAAACCAGCAGTGTCTGGTTTCTTGGAGCTGGGTTGCAGCAGTTTACATCTGGCTGTCAGGTTAAGTGGCAGCTGTCAGCACCAGACTCCTAGCTTGCTCTGTGATGAGATATTTGCAGTCCTAGCCTTCTATAGTTGCAGTTAGAACATTCTACCTTTTTTGGCAGCAGTCCTGGGCTTTGAGTAAGGGCTTAGACACCGTCCTTAAGTGTTTGTGCTCCAGGCTAGCACTCAATTGATTGAATGACAGCAGAACTTCTGGGTTTTCTGTTTATATGGCACTGAGGAATTCAACCCAGGGCTTCCTGCTTACTAGGGAAGCACTCAATCATCGAGCCCCATGACTGAATGAGGTATAAGTAGGTAGACAATGCTGTATATAAATATTATGTACACAAAAAGAGACATCCCTATATTATTAACATAGATATTACTTCCAATTATTAGATATTAAATTATGTCTCCACTTAATGATGTGTGCCAGTTGAACAATTAATAAAGCATCAATTATAATTACTCAATATCCTGTTATTATTTATCATATATGTACATATATACATACATATATTTACATACTTTATAGAATAAGACAGATGTCTATATATAATTAAATATACATCATGTGTCACTACCAATTACTAAATGACTCCATGCAATTTTTATTCTGTTAGTGATTAATAAAATATTAATAAAACTTAATACACATCCTATAATTATTGTGTCTCATTTTATCTAGAATGATTCACTAATTCAACCCTTCATCATTTATGGTAGTGACAATTATTCCACCTATGACATTTATTACATTTATGACATCCTATTACATAGCATATAGATTTGCATCCGAATTATACATCCTACCTGACACCGAGGACTTTTGAAGAAAAAAAAAATGTGTCATGTTCGGCTTCTCACTCCAAGAATACATTTTTGGCAGTGCTGGGATCTAAACTCAGGGCTTAGAAATTCATGAATGGGTAATTTTCAGCCCAGCAGCCTCTAGCCAATTCAGCTCCTAGGCAGTTCCCAGGCCCTGAGATGGAGCCCCATATTTTGACTCCATATTGTGCCTAGTGTAGTTATTCATTTTATTTTTGTTTTATTCACCTATTTACCATTTATTTTATTGACTGTTATTACACATGGAATATTTATTACATTTATTACAGAGGTTATAGATATTCCTATGTATGAAACTTCATACCTGATACTCAGGACTTTCACAGCAAAGGAAAACATGTGTCACCATAGGCTTCTTACTCCACGATTCAATTTTTGGGAGTGCTGGCATCTGAACTTACAGCCTACAAGGCTCAATGCATAAATGGGTGACTGTCAGCACACCAACCTGGTGAATATTGAGCTGACAATTAGTTCCCAGCACCTGAGATCGAGCTCCAGGGGTTGAGAAAATGAGAACAGATTGACATGCAGATGGTAGTACACCAAAAATATAGATCTTTATAGAATGCCAGAAATGTCTATACAATATTCAGTTATATATGCTACATTCCTACCAATTCTTGGGTATTTATTATGCCTCCATGTAATTAATATTGTTTTCATCCTTAATGAATTATTAATTAAATAAACCACTGTCCTGGAATTATTGTGTCCATGTAATTAAAAGTATTCTTTTAATGTGTCAAAAATATTCAGTAATATCCACCAGCCTCCTAAAATCACTCTAATTTTATAATAGTATCATTCAGTAACAACTAATTCAACCTTGACATTCATAACCTTTCATTGGTATTCCTATGAATAGGAACAAGACTCTTAGGATCTCCCACCATTGGTAAAGGTCAGGACCGGGCTTCAAACCCAGGGCCTATTTTGTCCTGTTGGCCAATGGCTTCCCTGGAATCCCACCAGCCTTCAGCAATGCCAGGTTACCAGCACTTTTCATGTCAATCAAACCCAGGAAGGTCACCTTGCAAAGAAAACAAATGTAAAACCAGCAGCTATTTGGAAGTTGCTGGGTTTTTGTTTTTTTTTTTACCTGTTTTGTTTTATTTTATTTTTTCCTGTCAGTCTTTGGGCCCAGAATCCAGGTTTGGCTGTGGGTCCAATGGCTGCAACATAGCCTAGAGTGATCGAAGCTGAGGCAGAGTTCACGCGACCTGAGTTCAAGCCCTGTCTTTGATAAATAAAAATACATACAAAATACATACATACATTTAAAATATTTTTAAATTTTTGAGGCTCCTTGGTTTGGAATTCATGCCATTTTTTTTCTGCCAGGCCTGGGATTTGAACTCAGGGTTAGGTAAATCTGCAGCATAGTGGGGTAAGGGGAAACTCACCATGCTGGAAGACAAGAATGACAGGCTCCCAGGGCCTGACTTCAAGTCCTACCACTTGTATACATTTTAAATACATGATTTATATTTACATACACATGTTTACTGCATATTTCAATTAGTGTATTTATTCATTTTATTTTGTGTTATATTTATATATTATGTATTTTAGTGAGTATGATTACACATATAATATTTTTTACATCCTATTACACAGGACATACATTTGCGTATGTATTATGCATCATTCCTGAGACCCAGGACTTTCACTGATAAAGAAAATAAGTAGGACAGTTGGCTTCTTCCACAAGGATTGTTTTTGGCAGTTCTGTGATTTGAACACCAGGCCTAGAAGGCCCAATTCATGAATGGGTCAATGTTATCCCACCAATCTGATGCAAGTGAAGTTATCGGCAAATTTGAGGACTGGAGATCAAGCCCTAAGAGTGGCCAATATATAAGCACATACATGTGTAGATTGCTGTGTGTGTGTATTTACATATGTATATGCATATATAAATGTATACAGAGACAGATAAACATTTATGTAGATTCTAGTGTATAACTCTATATAAAGAGTGATGTCTATATCTTATTTTCATATGTTCCATTGCTACCAATTATTTGGTCTAAAATTATGCCTCCATTAAATAATCACAGAAGACTTAATAAATTATTAAATTAATCCATGACCTGTATTTATTGCATACAATCTTATATTAGAATGACTAGCTAAGTAGTAATTCAATTAGTACATTTCAAGCATTCTATTAGTGTTCCTATACATAGGAATGAGTTTTCTAGGATCTTCAGCATTGTGTAGGTGCCATTCCCAGGATCCAACTCAGGGCCTAGGTGTGTGAGTTAGGCTCGGGCTTCACTGACATCCCACCAGCATTTAGCCAGGCAAGGTCACGTTCAATTTTCAAGCTGAGTCATTGAGACCCAAGCCGGTCAAGTTCAAAGGAAACAAAGGTAAAACGGTTGTGTAAAACTTCCTGTTTTTTTTTCCTTCTCCATATGTGTTGATTTGATGTTTTTATGCCAGTGTTGGGAGTGGAACTCAGACCCTAGGATCCCCGGATCATCTGTGGGTGTAAAAGCTGCACCCCAGCCTAGGGTAATCATAGTTTAAGACACAATAAAATGCTTCCTTTAGCAAAAAGAGCTCACAGAAAATGTCTAGGCTAACATTTCAAGCCTCAGGACCTGCCACACAAAAATAGAGCCAGTAACTCCATGTGTCTATGTATGCATGCATGCATTTCTATTGGTGAACATCCAGAGTCTCTCTGAAGAAAGGCACCCAGCTAGCAAATTTCCTTTGAATAGAATGATTTCATAGTACAGAGAGTGCTTTCAATACAGTGCATGTTCGGGGCTCCCCTCACTGTTCTCGGTGTAGCCTGAGTGTTTCCCCACACCTCAGGCTGCTGGAGGAAGTCTGCCTCATTGTTGGAACAGGCAGACAAAAAGCCTCTCTCCTGTACAACTGTGTAACAAACAATTCATCCAGGGGCAATTAGTGAGGATGAATGTGGGTGGGCTCTGAAGTCCAGGAGATAAAGGCCTCTTTGTACCCCAAGCTCTTTATCTCCCCAGTGCTCTGTTTTGACAGGAAGCCTTCATTTGTGTCACCTTCTATGGCAGGCCAAGTTCCTTGTACTTATCCTGTCTTTGTTAGACTATGTCCCATTGTTGAAACAAACTGCTACAATTAATTCAAGAGTACTTCTGGCAGACAACTGGGGAGCTGAACCTAATGAAATGATTCACCATTGGCAATGGTGCCTCACTTGGTTTCCAGAAGCTTGGTAAATCTAAGTATATGTGTAATATCACAATGCTTCCAGTCATCTAGGGCTGGTGAAGCTCATCAGGTTTTGAAACCTTTGACCTCTCCTAGTTGGGCCCTAGGTGGCTAGGTTTTAAGGTTGAGCACAGGGCCAGGGTGCTGACCATGAGCTCAGAGCAGAAGCTCTTTGCTTTACCATTTGTTGTCACAGTTTCATTTCTGGTATCCTTATCTGTGTGTGTGTGTGTGCGTGCATGTGTGCTGTGCTCTGTGTGTGTGTGTGTGTGTGCGCGCGCGTGCGTGCGCGCGCACACCAGTCCTGGAGATTGAACTCAGGACCTGAGCACTGTACATGAGTTTCTCCTGTATGAGGATAGCACTCTACCACTTGAACCACAGAGCCACTTCAGGCTTTTTTCCCCCTAGGGATGTGGTACTGAGGATTCAAACCCAGGGTTTCATATATGCAAGGCACTCTACCCCTAAGACACATTCCCAGCACTCCACTTCAGTTTTCTTGCTTTATTTTCTTGTAAGTGGAAGGAGTTGAAGTCAGGGCCTGGGTGCTGTCTCTGAGCTCTTCAGCTCAAATCTAGAACTCTACTACTTGAGCTACAATGTCCCTTCAGCTTTCTGGTGTTTCATTGGAGATAATCATCTCAAGGAATCTCCTGCCCAGGCTGGCTTTGGACCCTGACCCTCAGCTCTCAGGCTCCTGAGTAGCTAGAATGAGAGGTACAACTCACCGGTTCACAGCTTCCACTTTAAGTTTCTAAGTGGTAAATAGGAGATAATAGTCTCATGGGACCTTTTGTGTCTGGGATAATGTTGAACCCAGATTGTTAGATCTCAGCTTCCTGAGTAGGCAAGATGACAGACCTCAGCTACAGATGCCAAGGGTCGTTGGCTCCACGTGGTAGGACACTAGCCATGAAACCAACAGGGAAGGGTCAGTGCCTAGGCCCTGAGTTCAACATTTACCACCGGAAAAAATAAACCAAGACAATTGTTTGTAGGAGACAACTCATTAGAGTTCAGAACATCCAAAATTTTGGCCCTGACATGGGACATATTTGAGCCTCAACTTTCTCATATGCACAATCATCTTACATGTGTAGCTCTTACAAGGACCAGGTGAAAGAATGCACCCCATGAAGGACTCAGCACATAACACCTCATGAAGGACTAATCACATAGTTCTATCCCACAAGCTGTCATTAGAATTAGGGTGTTTTCATCAGTATCACCTTTTTTTCAGAAACACATCACAAACTGCACAAAGTTCACATCTAATGGTTTAATGGGGTGAGGTTTTTTAGAAGGAAGTTAGCCATGAAGATTGCACTAGAAGTTTGGGGCTACTGCCCGAAGATTTTAGCTCAAGGCCAGAGATCTTACACTTTGAGCAACAGCTTAGAGTTTCACAGACTTCCTGCCAGGGCTGGGTTTTAAAACCACCAGTGTTAGATCTCAGCACCGGAGTATCTTGGATGATAAGGGTGAGTGAGCCAGAAGCATGTGGTTCCGTGGAGCTGGGTTGCAGCAGTTTACCTCTGGCTAAATCATGTTAGATGGCAACTGTCAGCACCAGACTCCCAGCTTGCTCTGTGATGAGATATTTGCAGTCCTATCCTTATATAGTTGAGCTCAGAACATTCTTTTTTTTTTAATTTAATTTTATTTTATTTGTGAACATACTGTACAGAGGAGTTACAATTACATGGGCAGGATAATGCATATATTTCTTACCAAGCATTGCAGCCTCCTCCTTTGTTTACCCTTCACATCCCTTCCCAGCCTCCCCCCTCCCCCCCATCCCAATCCTTCTCCTTCCCCCCTCTTCACCCCCCCCCGCACCGAGGTTGTAAAGCTCGTTTTGGACATGGCAACTTGTACTTCTCATTGTTGCAACAGGTCCACCTGTATCCTTAAACAACTGGTTTTTCCACAACTCCTCCACAAGTTATACTGACATCAAATATAGTGAAAGCAGGGGTTATACTGTGGGGGAGGGACATACAAAGCAACAAAGAGATAATCTTATAAATGCGTTAGAAACACATGCATGAAAGAAAAAACATTAAAATACACATCTAAGGGTTCATTTTCCTGACATCACATTATCTGACCTTTTCCGCTTGACTCCTACATATACTAGATATTACAAATAAGGGAAACCATGGGCCCTATGTTTCTTTGGGCCTGACTTACTTCACTTAATATAATTTTTTCCAAGTTTTTCCATTTCCTAACAAATGGTGCAATGTCATTCTTTCTGATGGAGGCATTTTTTTTCTTTTTTGGTGCCAGTCTTGGGTCTTGAGTAAGGGTCTAGACACAGTCCTGAAGCTTTTGTGCTCAAAGCTAGTGCTCAATTGCTTGAGCAACAGCACAACTTCCGGATTTTTCTGTGCTTGTGGTAACCAGGAATCGAACCCAGGGCTTTGTACGTACTAGGGGAGCAGTCTACTACAGAGCCCCAGGAGTAACAAGTGTATAAACAGATAAATGTGTAGATTGGTAGATAGATAGATAGATAGATAGATGTATATGTATAAACTAAGAGAAATTTCTATATTATGAAATTGCATATTCGTTATTACTACTAATTATTTGCAACTAAATTATTCCTTCCTTTTTTAAGTATCACGATTGAATACATAATAAAGTATTAATTGAAAATTAGTCAATGTAATATAATTGTGTATAATATGAAAATCATACACTACTAATTTGTTACTTTTATAACAATCCATTTGTAAGGATGTATCATCAGAATGTATTTCTTAGAACCTCCCACCATTCATTAGTGGCAGTTCCGGGATTAGAACTGCAGGCCCAAGTTGCCGGTTTTGGCTATGGCTTCCCTAATAGCCTGCCAAACATCAGCAATGCAAGGTGCACTTTCTGGGCCTTGTCATTTAGACCCAGGATGATCACAATACCAAAGGAAAAAAAAAAGTAAAATCCCTTTCTTGAACTTCTCAGTATTATGCTTCTCCTTGTTTTTTTTTTTTTTTATTTTTGCCAGCCCTGAGATTTGAACTCGGGTCCTAGGATCCCAGGGTTGGTTGTGGCAGAGGTGCCAAGATCTAAGTTAAAGCTCTGTGCTGGGCCAAAAAAGAAATAATAATAATATGGCCCTGACTTGGAATATGCACCATTTTTCTGGCAGGCCTGGGATTTAAACTCAGGGCCTGGGTAACTCTGTGACATTGTGGGTGAAGGAGAAGCTCACCATCCTTGAAGACAAGAAATTCAGACCAGTTCCCAGGGCATGGACTCAAGCCCCAGCACTTGGAAAAAATAATATTCATATATTGTATCTATTTACATACATGGGTTTACTGCATATGACCTTTATTACCCTTATTTATGTGGTATTATTACACATATAACACTTCATTTATTACATCATATCACCTAGATTATATTTGTATATGGATTATACATCATACTGAGACTCAGGACTTTCTCAGAGAAGGAAAAAAAATGTGTCAAAATTGGCTTCTTACTCCATGAATAAATTTTTGGCCATGCTGGAATTTCAACTCCCTGCCTGCAATGCCCAATCCATACATGGGGTCACAGTCTGAACACACCAGCCTCCAGCAAACTGAGATGCCAGAAAATTCTGAGGACCTTTGATCAAGCCACAGTAGTGACCAATATATACATTGATAGATATGTATATGTGTATGTGTATATACATATATATATATACATACACACACACACACACACATATATATATATATATTCCGTCCCATATATATATATATATATATATATATATATATATGAGAAGGAATGTGAGGATATTAATTTATATATATGTATATTATTACCAATTATTTGTTATTATATTATGGCACCATTTAATGATCATGGTTGAATACATATAAAAGCATTTATTAAAAATTAGTTAATATTCTTCCATTAGAGGAATCGTACCATGGTGCTAAAATGGAAGATATAAATCCAATAATATTTGTGTGGCATTCTAAAATAGAATCATGAATTAACTGCAAATTTAATTATTATTTTATAGCATTCCATTAGCATTCACACGAGTAGGAATGAGTTTGTCAGGATCTCCCTCCATTTTTAGGTAGCAGTCCTAGCATTCGAACTCCAAGCTTGGGTAGCTTACTTCGAATGCAAACAATTAGAATGACACCATGAATATTTTAGATTGTCACTATTAAAAAAATAACAACAAGAAGAATAGAAAGCCAGGTGTCATCAGCTCCTGCCTGTAATCCTAGCTCCTCAGGAGGCTGAGAATGTAGAGAATGCCAATTTGAATTCAACCAGGGCAGGAAAGTCGGTGACACTCTTATTTCTAACAGATCACAGGAAAAAAAAATGAGTGGGATTGTGTTTCAAGTTGCAGAGTGTTACCCTTGAGCAAAAGGAGCTCAGGGACAGAGCTCACAGTAGGCTCACAGGTCAACCCCAGACTTGCCTCCCCAGCCCCCCCACCCCGAATAAAAAAGGCAGCAGTAACTTCATGTCTCTGTGTATGAAAGGATGTTGTATGGATGATGGGCATTCAGCAGGTTGCCCATGCTCAGACTACCCAACTTGGGCAAGCTGGGACAAGCCCTCAGAGTTGCTAGGCTGTAGGAGTGGTGGAAGGTTCTGGATCCATATTCTCTATCCCTAGAACTCTAGGGCCTGGTGGTTCTCACTCATTCATCATTCCTCATTGCCGAGTCAAAGACTGGTTCCAAATCTCGGCAAAGATATGAAATAGTCAGCAATTTCTATGCCTGAATGGATAAGGCAATAACTCCTGTTAAAATTCAGCTTTGGGCAACGAATGTGGCTTAGTGGTAGAGTGCTTATCTAGCATGCACGAAGCCCTGAGTTCGATTCCTCAGTAATACAGAAACAGAAAAAGACAAAAGTGGCATCATGGCTAGCCCTCAGGAAAAAAATCTAAGGAACATGCCCAGACCCTAAGTTCAAGCCCCAAGACTGGCAAAAAAAAAAGTGAGCCTGGTGAGACATATTCTTCTGGGACTCAAGAGGGCTGAAGTTATAGGTAAGAGATAGAGGGCAGCTACTTGTGGCTCACCCCTGTAATCTCAGCTACTCAGGAGCCTGAGATCTGAGGATCATAATTACAAATAGGAAATTCTATATGAGAAAATTTTCTCCAATTAAACACCCAGAAGTAGAGCTGTGTTTCAAGTAGTGGACTGTTAGCCTTGAGCAGAAAAGCTCAAGGATAGTGTCCATGCCATGAATTCAAACCCTAGGACTGGAAAACACACACACACACACACACACACACACACACACACACACACACACACACACACACACACACACACCAAGATAGAGCATTTGCCAGTAAGCCTGCAAAAGTTCTACCTCTAGAGAGAGAAAGGAATGAAAGACTTGCTCCAGGAGGTGATATAATCAGTGCCAAAATTCCACAGGATTTCTAAGGTGTGGAACAGGACAGAGCCTCAGGCAGAAGGTACAGAATAGGCAAAAGTCCTAAGGTGTGGTATAGAGCAGGTGGTGTGGGTGGAATGAAGGTTCTGTGGCTTCAGAAAAGTCTGGCAGGGCATTCAAGGCTGGGTCAAGGTTTGTACTTGAGTCACAGGTTTGGAAGGGGGTAGAGTCCCAGAATGGGGCCCAGGGGGAAGATTAGCTTGGCTTTTCACCATGGACCCCAGCCATTTCCTGTGGCTGGAAGTCTATTTTTCACGGCTCCTGACCCTTGGGCCTCCTTTGCATTGAGGAGTCAGGTCAAATGCAGGGAAGAACTCTTGCTTAAGAAAAGCTTTTGGGCTGGGAAGGTGGCTCAGTAGTAGAGCACTTGCCTTGCATCCATGAGGCTCTGGGTTCGATTCTTCAGCACCACAAAAGCAAAAAGAAAAAAGCCAGAAGTGTCGATGTGGCTCAAGTGTTAGAGTGCTAGCCTTGAGCTGAAGAGCTGAGGGACAGTGCCCAGGCCCAGAGTTCTGGCCCCTCAAAAAAAAAAAAAAAAAAAAAAGAAAAGTTTCTACCCCAATGCCACCATTAGCTCCCTCCCTTTAGCTACTCAGGAGACTGGGATCAGAGATCATGGACCAAAGCCAGCTCAGGAAAGGTATGTTAGTGAGACTTTTCTTGCCAGTGAACTACCAAAAGCCAGAAATGGCACTGTTGCTCAAGTGGTAGAGTGCCAACCTTGAGGGAAAAACTTAAGTGACTGGAACTAGACCCTGAGTTCAAAGCCAGTAATGACATAGCAAAAAAAAAGAAAAAGAAAAGTAAAGCTGTCAGGAGCTCCTAGTTCACTGTTGTGAATGGCCAGATCAGCTGGGCGCCGGTGACTCACGTCTGTCCCCCTAGCTCCTCAGGAGGCCGAAATCTGAGGAGCTTGGTTGAAAGCCAGCCCTGCAGGAAAGTCTGTGAGACTCTGATCTCCAAGGAAGCACC
Organism: Dipodomys merriami; assembly: GCF_024711535.1. NCBI lineage: Eukaryota > Metazoa > Chordata > Mammalia > Rodentia > Heteromyidae > Dipodomys > Dipodomys merriami. The sequence goes on from NW_027204477.1 coordinate 12,058, forward strand.
AGCAAACTGGAAGAGGCACTGTGGCTCAAGTGATAAGCTGAAGAGCTGAGGGGACAGCACCCAGGCCCAGAGTTCCAGTCCCATGACCAACTCCCCAAACTCACTCTTTGGCTCTAGCCAGAGTATTTTCCAGTGGGCCCCTGAGTTTCTCCCAATGTCTAGGTGTCCTACAAGTCTTGAGAGCAGCCCATTTGAAAGCCTTTGCTACAGAGCAGGCCACATTATCAGAGAAGTTTCCAGCCTTGGGGAACCGAGGTCATTGCCTGGGTCATCAGAATGGCATCTGTCATGGGTGCAGTGTGGATCTGAGCAGTAAATCAACTTCTCAGACCACGGGTTTGGGGCAAGGAGGGCCAGAAGTTGCAACTGGCATGGCAGGTAACAGCCGCTCAAACGGGTATCCCAAGAGTGCGACTCTGTCAGGCACACTTCCGGTGGGTGTTGAGTTGGACTCATGAAAATCTTGTGGGCTCACAAATCCACAGCCAGCTAGCTGGCTGCTGCTCGTAGCAGTCCTATCTCAGGAGTCCCAGGGCTCGGATCCCTGCTTTCCTCACCAGTGCTCAGGGGCAGATGAAGGTCTGCAAATGGGGGCCAACTACAAAGTTGCATCCACAGTGTCCTTTCCCTTGGTCCTGTGGCCCCATGGATGGTGGAGGTCAGGAGCTCTTGGCTCCCACTCATCATCCTGGCTATTCGGGAGTCTGAGGTCTGATGGTTGTGACTCAGAGCCAGCCCGGGCGGGAAAGTCCGTGAGATTCTTATCTCCCATATACCACCTGTCCCGCCCCCAACCCACACACAAAAAAGCCAGATGTGGTGCTGTGGCTCAAGTGGTAGAGCCTCAGCCTTGAACAAAAGAAGCTCAGGGATAACACCCAGGCCCTGAATCCAAGCCCTAGGACTCACACAATCATAATAAATGAACAGTTTACACATTTTATCTGACTACCAAGAAAGATGAATTCAGTCTTTGATCTGGCTGGTATTTTTAGCCAAAGTTAAGGGGCTTCCCTTGATGTTCCCCTAAACCTCTCCTTCTCTCCTTTATCTGTCCAGCCTTCGGTTGTAGGACAGAATTCGGATCATACCCCTGGATGTGACCTTAAGTACCCTCCCACATCCACCTTCCTTGGGGTCAGGATACTGGATGCACTTCCTGCTGGGAGGATGAGGCACTGCAGAGAGGAGGAGAGGAGGGTAGGTATCCCCGACACACAAACACACACACACACACACACACACACACACACACACACACACACACACACACACACACACACACCCTAAGGCCAACTCAGACTAGCATTTTCCAAAGACACTTTAGTGACCCAGCTCCTGATCCACAGCCCACATCCAGAATGAGAGGGCCACCTTGGGTTCCAGCCACATGGGGATGCTGGGCCATCTCTTCCAGCACCCATTCAAATAGTTCCAGTTCCAGAGAGAGAGAAAGAGAAGGAGGGAGAGAGAGAGAGAGAGAGAGAGAGAGAGAGAGAGAGAGAGAGAGAGAGAGAGAGAGAGAGAGAGAGAGAGAGAGAGAGAGAGAGAGAGAGAGAGAGAGAGAGACAGACAGACAGACAGACAGACAGACAGACAGACAGACAGACAGACAGAGACAGACAGAGACAGACAGAGACAGACAGAGACAGACAGAGACAGAGAGACAGAGACAGAGAGAGACAGAGACAGAGAGGGAGAGGGAGAGGGAGAGGGAGAGAGGGCCAGAATTACACTTAAGCCAGTTGCCGGTGACTCAGGCCTATAATCCTAACTACACAGGAGGCTGAGATGTGAAGATCATGGTTCATGGGTGGCCAGGGCAGAAACATCTGTGAGACTCTTATCCTCAAAGAACCACAAGAAAAATGGAATAGACATTGTGTCTCATGAGGTAGAGCACTAGCCTTGACCTGAGGAGCTTGGGGACAGCATCCAGGCCCAGAATTCAAACCCCACGAATGACAAGAAGTGGACTTCCCACCACAAGAAGTGGACTGAATAACACTCACTGTCCTAAGCAGAATGGCAGAGAAGTCAGGCTGAGCTTCCTGTCAGCTGGGGGTTATGAGTAGTTCACCCAGCTTCTCCTTCCTCATGGGGATAGAGTAATGATGAAAGAGCCATATTTTGTTTCATAATCCCACATGTGTTGCATGATTAATAACAGGCCCCATCTGAGCCATTTCCGAGTAACTTCCTGTCATATGCTCAGAGAATTGCTGACAACCGTATCTGACAGCCGTGCCATTTGTGCCTGGCCCTGCTCAGGAGATCCCTCTGTATAAGTTCCTTATTTTTCTCACAACTCTCCCGTGAGGAGACTGAAGTCCGATGGTTGACGTCCAACCCAGAGCTTCACCTGGGTTCAAGAATCAGCTGCCGAGGACTAAGAGTTTGGGACAATCCATCTAAACCAATGACTGAGCATGGCACTAATGCCTACCATCCCAACCCCCCCCACACACACACATCCACAGTCCTTTGCAGGAAAAGATATTTTACATTCTTTTTGTTGGTTGTGATGCTTGAACTTTGGGCCTGGGTGCTGTTCTGGAGCTCCTCAGCTCAAGGCCAGCACTCTACTACTTGAGCCACAACACCACTTCTGGTTTTCTGGTGCTTTGTTGGAGAGAAGAGTCTGAGGGTCTTTCCTGCCCAAGCTTGCTTTGAACCGTAATCTTCAGATCTCAGCTCCTGAGTCCTTAGAATGCCAGCCATTAGCCACTGGCACCCGGCCAAAGATGCTTTTCCATTACTGTCATCCTATCCCCTCAGGAGGCTGAGAACTGTTGCCTGCAGTTGGATGCCACCCTTGGCAGCAAAGTCCATGAGCACTCTTATCTCCAATTAAATACCCAAAAACCTTGCATCTGGAGCTGTGGCTCAAATGGCAGAGTGCTAGCTTTGAGCATAAAACAACAGATGAGACCCAGGCCCTAGTTTTAAGCTTAGACACACCCAAGAAAGGGAAGCAGGTGTGCACACAGGAGCTCAAAGCTCACAAATAATACTCAAGACTCACTGAAGAGATCCCATCCTGCTCTGATTGTCTGGATTCTATGTCCTAGATCACAGCAGTCTTAGATGGGACTGACCATGCACCAAGTCAGGATGGTCAAGTACAATCTCATACTGAGGATCCCATGACCTCATCAAGGACTCAAGATTGTACCGACCGCCTCGACCAGAAAGGAAGATGCAACACTGAGCTCTTCTCTCTGCAGTTTATTCAGGACCTTTGAGTAATCTTCTGACCCCAACCCCGGGGAGAATTTCCCACAGCCTTAAGTACCCGCTGGGTAGCCAACCCTGATACGCCACTTGGGAACCACCAATAGGTTCAGGTGTGCGGAAGCAAGCCAGATTCTTTGCCTTAGCCATATAAGGAGTTGTTTACCAAAGAGAGCACTTGCCATCGGGAAGGCGGATGGCGGAAGCTGGCGCCATCTTTCAGGTGCGGCTGCACGCAGCTCTCTACAGTTCCCCCTTTTTTATTTCGCAACAGGCAAGAGTAGAGGTCTGATCTCTGTAGAAGAAATTTGGGACATTGTACTGATCTTCACTCAGGTGTTATCCACTCGAATGATTACCAGACCAGTCCGATACCTTTTTACAGAGGTGGGACTTAGGGTATCAACCCACATGCAATCAGACATGCTCTTCTTGGGGCCCACAACCTCGGTGGACCCCAAGTGCAGTGCTCAAGCCTCGCATTCTGTGCTCAAAAAAGGCCAGTCTTAGCAAGCCATACATGGGCAGACTGTCCTGCTCCAATGGCTGTAAAGGCTTGGATAATCATGGCTGCACTGCGACGCTGAGAAACGCTAATTTGGCAAATGCACCACAGACATACCAAGGAGGCTAATACCAGGAGGCCTGTCAGGGCTCCCAAACCCTCCCACTCCTTAAGATGATTCATAGCAGCAGAGATTCATGAAGATAACCCCTCCGCCAATCCGGCATCCATTCGGGTCAAGTTCACCATGATGATGGCAACCCCGAACTGTTCCATCAGGCTGTCGAACTCCCCAGTTCAATTACCTAAAAGATAACTAGACAACTGTTTAGACAACTTTGCAGCGTTTTTTGAATAGGTTTTTTCCTGGGCCTGAACTCTGGGCCTGAGCGCTGTCCCTCAGCTCTTCAGCTCAAGGCCAGCACTCTACCACTTGAGCCACAGCGCCACTTCCGGCTTTTTTCTTTTTGCTTATGTGGTGCTGAGGAATCAAACCCAGGGCCTCAGACATGCAAGGCAAGTGCTCTACCACTGAGCCACCTTCCCAGCACCTTACTTTCCCAGCCCCCTACTTTCCCAGCCCCTTCCGATCTTTCTTCCTGCAGCATTTCTAGGGCGGCCTGACCATTCTCCACCGCCTCACTGCAGCGCTGGTCCTCAAGACAGCCTCTTATCAGTTTCCATATTGGTCTCACTCCACTCTTAAGCGTTCCTTGTTCAGAGGCAAAATCTAGGTCCCTCCCTAATTTGTCCCAAGAGGCCACCGTGAGGCTTCCGGAGACAGCGAACCACGGGGCAACGATGTTACATTCATCCAAAAATCTCTCTAAAGTACTCTTTTCTACTTTTAACTTCTTTGAGTGCAGCAGCTCATTGAGAGTCAAAAAAATTGGGTGCGAAGAAGAAGCGCCTATGTTTTAAAAATCTTAACCTGGTAAACAATCTTTTACTTTCACTTTTGGCTACTCTATTGACTAGCCCCGGGTTCTCGCTCCCTCTTTATCTACCAAGAAGAACAAAAATCCTCCCCTTTCTTGTCGCGGATTCCCCTGTTACCTGGGAACTTACCCCCCCCCCCCCCCCCGCTCTTGTCACGGATTCCCCCTTTACCTGGGAAGTTACCCCCACTATTGTCACGGATTTGGGAACTTACTGGTGCACCACTCTGACAGCAGAGAGTTCTGAGTCCTCGTTGGGGTTATGGCTGAGTCCCCATACGGGCCACCACCTGTAGCAACTGCCTCAACCAGCAAGGAAGACGCGACACCGAGCTCTTCTCTCTGCAGTTTATTCAGGACCTTTGAGTAATCTTCTGACCCCAACCCCAGGGAGAATTTCCCACAGCCTTAAGTACCCGCTGGGTAGCCAACCCTGATACGCCACTTGGGAACCACCAATAGGTTCAGGTGTGCGGAAGCAAGCCAGATTCTTTGCCTTAGCCATATAAGGAGTTGTTTACCACAGAGAGTACTCGCCATCGGGAAGGCGGACACAGCTCTCTACACAAGATCTCACTGTCCTGCATAGACACTGGGCAGGCAGGTGAGGTCTAGTTATCCAACCACAAGTTATGGGAACGAAAGGATTTCTTGGCCAAGGGATGCAGACTGGAGGGCTCTCGGTCCCTCTCTCTAACGAGGGAGAAAAGGGCTGATCCATCCCAGGAATGTTCCTGGGTTGTGAGTATCCTCAATAAAACAACCCTACTCAGAGTCAGTGCCTCTGTTTTTTCCACCAGCCTCTACCCAGCCCTGCCCCACTTACAATCGGCCCTCTCTGAATCCCAGATCTGCCATCTGGACTAAAGGCTGAGCCAGCAAATTGACCCACCTCTGCCTCTGAGAATGGCAGTCACAGGGCCCTAGAGTCCCCTAGAGGAAGTCTCGGGGCAACAAGGGTCTAACTCCAGTCCTCATTCTCTGGCTGTCCTGTGCCATTGGCACACTCACGTCTGTCTCTGGTCAAGGAATGAACACTGGGGGTGTCATCTTCAAATAGAGCCAGCAATAATCCCAGTCCCCAAGAATGTACCGCACAGGCATCCCGCAGTGGATGACAGCCAGCTTGTCAATAGTGAAACCAAAGTGCCAGGATTTTTAACAGTCATGTAGCTCGGTCGAAGGCTCTATCACTGATGGTCTAGGTTGTCAGGTGAGGTCATGGCTCCAATGGCCTGACACACCTGACCTGGGATGTTCCTCCCTCTTCATCTTCCTGTTTATCCATTGCCCCCCTCCTCTTGACACTCCCTCAGCCTATACCTCCCTATTCCTTGGACACTTTCTTTTTATCTGACCAGAAAATAAACTCGGAGGGCCTGCGGAGACTGAAATTTGGTGACGCATCCTGAGCCCTAAGGTCTACCCGAGGCTGTTTCCCTCTGCAGTCAGCAAAGACACAGCTCCTGGATGTCATGAAGTTGCTGAGGGGTCAATGGCTTTGTCCTACATACTGGCTTTAGGCTCTGAAACTGTGCCCACAGCGACTGTGAATGGTTGGCTCCTTTGATCCAGAGACTCCAAACCAAGGCTTGCATGTTTCGTTCTTCCTTCCTTTCCTCCTTTTCTCCCTCCATCCTTCCCTACTCTCTTTCTCTTTCCTTTCTTTGTGTCACTTCTGGGCCTTGAATTCAGATCCTGGTTGCTGTCTCTGAGCCTTTTTACTCAAGGCCAACAGTCTAGAGTTTGAGCCACTCATCCATTTCTGGCATTTTCTTTTTGGTTGTTTGTTGGAGATAAGAGTCTTACAGGCGGGCTGGGAAGGTGGCTCAGTGGTAGAGCACTTGCCTTGCATGCTCAAGGCCCTGGGTTCGATTCCTCAGCACCACATAAGAAAAAGAAAAAAGCCGGAAGTCGTGCTGTGGCTCAAGTGGTAGAGTGCTAGCCTTGAGCTGAAGAGCTGAGGGACAGCGCCCAGGCCCAAAGTTCAGGCCCCACGACCGGACCCCCCCCCAAAAAAAAAGAGTCTTACAGGCTTTTCTGCCTGGGAATTAAGTCTCAGTCCTCCTATCTCAGCCTTCTAAGTAGCTAGGATGTCAGGTGTGAAGCACCGGCATCCAGCACAAATCAAGATTTCTCCATCTGCTGTGGAACCGGCACTGGAACTTTTCATTGTCTATGACCGCCTGGACCTGGCACACACACTGTAATGGTTTGTTGGACAAATAAATGAGCATCTCTCTATGACAATATTACAGAAAACTCCCATCCAACTCAGGTAAGTATCCTGGGCGTGGAAGGATTGTTGGGGGAGGTGTCAAAGCCTATATAGTTCTACCACAGTTCTTCGTCCCTCGTCCTGCCCTCCTGGTGCCAACGCACTTCACTGTTTTGGCTCTGAGGATGTGAGCCACGATGTACTCGCTGGATTCTGGGGCCTCTTGGATGCCTCTCTTCTCAAAGATCTTTGTCCAGCGGCTGACCCACACTTTGCCACTCATTTCCGCCCTCAGGTGAGAATGAAGTTGCCATGAGGTGAACACCTGGCTCAAGGGGCCTCCTCTTCTCCCCCTGGGGCCAGACAGGATGGTCCACCACATATGGCCCCCAATTTTCATGTTGCAGAGAAAGGATGCTTGAGGCATCTGGGGTCTCTGGATCTCTCAGATTCCAGTGCAGGTGCTGGGAATCAACTCTGCTCACAGCTGGCAGGCTTGGGATGCGAGGTCACCATCTCTGCTTCCCATGTTGTCCTTGACTGTGGTGGTCACACTAGAGAGAACCAGAGGAGGATCAGCAGCTGCTGGAGGAAGGCAGTCATGGTACGATATTCATGACAACAGACGATCTGGCCTGGGAACTCTGCATGTGCTGCTTTGAACATCATAGTTTGGCAGCTGAAATCCTCCATCTAATTTGACCTATAATCCCAGTCATTAGTAGTAATTGACAGCTTAAAGATAAAACCCTGGAAAAGCTGGCATGTCAGTTGTCCCAATCAAACTTAAAGGGTTCCAAAGTTGAGGTGATGTGTCTGCTGTGCCAGCTCCATATGCTCTGGGCTCCTGGCCAGGAACTTCATTTCAATTGAGGCCTCAGAGAGCCACTGAAGCGGCTTCCTCTCGTGCATGTCCTCGCTCCTCTCTGCTCTCTCTTTCTCTGTCTCTCTGTCTCTGTCTCTGTCTCTGTCTCTGTCTCTGTCTCTGTCTCTGTCTCTGTCTCTGTCTCTGTCTCTGTCTCTCTCTCTCTCTCTCTGCCTCCACTCCTCTTGTGGGCAGCCTAGGCCCCTCCATGCATGCGTGCCTACCACTGAGAGACCCTGGCCACTGCTGCCACCACAGTGAGCCTCCTGGTCCATGCCTCCTCCTCCCCTGGGCCCCACCCCCTCCTCTCCTCAGCCCAGCCCCCCACCCTTGACTACAAGAGCAGCTCTGACTGGGCCCTAAAGCTTCCAGGCCATAGGAATTGCAACCTCACTTCAGCTCAGCACTCCCTGCCAACCCTAGCACTTGCCCGGGGGACCAAATCTCCCCTCAGCCCCACCTCTGGAGGAGACTGTCCTCCATTCTTCTCCACTCCACACATCACGCAGGTGCACAGTGACCGCTGTGTGTGTGTGTGTGTGTGTGTGTGTGTGTGTGTGTGTGTGTGTGTGAAAGAGAGAGAGAGAGAGAGAGAGGGAGAGAGAGAGAGAGAAAGCGAGAGAGAAAGAGAGAGAGAAAGAGAGAGAGAAAGAGAGAGAGAGAGAGAGAGAGAGAGAGAGAGAGAGAGAGAGAGAGAGAGAGAGAGAGAGAGAGAGAGAGAGAGAGAGAGAGAGAGAGAGAGATTGTTGGGGATAACTACCTCAGAACATAGCACCCTTTGGGATGACTCAGCACACAGCACACTTCAAAAACCAGCACACAGCACCCTGCGTAAAGGACTCAGCACAGTGCACCCTTTGAAGGACTTAGCATATACTAACCTTTGGGATGACTCAGCACACAGCTCCCTTTGAAGGAGGAAGTCCATAGCACACAGTGTATAGGACACAGTGCATGGCAGGCTTTGAAAAACTCAGCACATAACGCTCTTTCCCAGAACTCAGCACATAGCACCCTGTGTGAAGACTCCACACACACATCACTCTTTGAATGGCTGAGTATGTAGCACCTTGTGTAAAACATTCAGTGCACAGCACCCTTTGAAAAACTCAGCACATAACACAGTTTTGAAGGACTCACACATACCACCCTGTGAAAGGACTCAGCACACAGCACCATTTGAAGGACAGTAGAGAGCAACCTGTGTAAAAGACTCGGCATACAGCACTCGAAAAACTTACCTTGTCCCACTCTTCTCAAGGATGCAGCACATTGCAACCATTGGAATGATTCAGCACACAGCCTCTTTTGAAGGACTCAGCAAATGTACCCTGTGTAAAGGACTCAGCCCACAGAACCCATTGAAGAATTCACCTGTCCCTCCCTTCTCAAGAGCTCAGCACATAGCACCCTTTGGGATGAAATGGCACACTGCACCTTTTGACGGACTCAGCATAAAGTACATTGTGTAATGAACTCAGGACACAGCACACTTTGGAAAACACAGCACGGCCCACTGTTCTCAAGGACTCAGAACATAGCACCCTTTGGGATGACTCAGTACACAAAATGCTTTTTGAGGACTCAGCACAAAACCCTCATGTGGGAAGGACACAGAAAACAGTACCCTGTGAAGGACTCAGCACATAGCTGTATGTCACAAGTTCAGCTGTAATTAGAATTAGGGTGCTTTTTTCTGTATCACCGTTCTTCAGAAACACTTCTCAAATCCTACTAGCTCACATTTAGCTAACCTATGTTTTATGGGGGAGGATCAGCTGGGGGTCTTGAACTCAAAGCTTGGGGGCCCTGTCTCTGAGCTCTTTGGTTCACTGTTAGAGCTCTACCACTTGGAGCCACAGCTCCAATTTTTTGGGGAGGTTGTACTTTGACAGGGATTATGGGGATCAGGAAGGGCAAGTTGGGGTGTTCGTGGGCAAAGGCTCTTAGCTGGGCCTGGAGCTGACCTCTCCCTTCCTTGTGCCCCTGGGAGCTGGGCCTCCTAGAGCTCTCTTGGACTAGGGTAGAACAGATCTGCTCTGGAATCAGCATTCAGGGTGGGCAAAAGTCAGCGTGGCCCTGGTCACCTCTCCCAATTGAACTCTACAGGACAATAGTCCCCCACAATAGCATGAGGCCACATGTCCCACATCCAGCTATAAGGGGGCAGGAGTCTCCCACCATAAGGATTATACCTGCAAGTTGTGTTTACTCTTGTTCCCTGAGGCCACCATTATGCTTCAAAGCCACCCTGGACAGGAAAATCCTTGAGATTCTTACCTACAATTAACCATCGAAAAGCAATTGGGGCTGTGGCTCAAGTGGCAGAGCACTAGCCTTGAAGAAGAAAACTCAGGATAGAGCCTAGGCCCTGAGTTCACATACACACACACTACACACACCACATGCATGCAAAATCAGATTTCTACACTGCAATCTTTGGATATTCTCTACCTTTTCTCCGCTAAGCCTGGTGGCGGTTGACCTAGGTGTTTCATGCATCCAACACCAGGTGGCATCTTTAATTTTGGGGAACAGAATGGCTAGAACATCAGCCTTCCCCCATTCCAGCTCCTTGATTGAGTCAAGGTCTATCCAGTACCTTTGGAGCTCCTTTTACAGACTTGCCAAGAAGCCTTCAATAGGTATCACATGCTGGGCACTGATGGCTCATATCTGTCATCCTAGCTACTCTGGAAGCTGAGATCTGGAGGATCACAGTTCAAAACCATCCTAGGCAGGAAAGTATGTGAGACTCTTATCCTTGATGAACCATCAGAAAACAAGAAGTGGCACTGTGGTTCAAGTGGTAGAGTGCTAGCCATGAGAAAAAGAACTCAGGGACAATTGCCAAGCCCTGAGATCAAGCCCCAGGACTGGAAGAACAAATCTTTGTTGGAGGCATGTTTTCCCTTTGAAAACAATTCATTCTTTGTGATAAGCATAACATGGGCCTCTTCCCTGGACAGCAATGGTTCATTAGATGTCACTTGAATATGGACCGCCTCCTGGCAGCCTCTGCCCTACCCGACCCGCAGTTTACCCTTCCAATCACCTGTCAGATGGAGACCTGAGAGAAGGGCACCTGACCACCTACTTGTGGTGGCTGCTGAGGCTTTTGAGAGTCAGTATGTCACATAGAGGGTCATCATCCACATCAGTCTACAGAAGAAAAGGAGGGAGTGCTCTTTACCTGAGCCCTCGAACTGTGGGCGATCTGGATTTGGTGCTTCTGTGGCAGGATATGCTCCAAGGGGGAGTCCTCTACAGGGTAGGGAACCCCGACCTCTCTTCTGTGTTGAAGTGGCAATTCATAAAATCTTTCTGTTCCTCACTCATTTAACCACCCTGGAGCCTGAGGCGTCTGAAGTGGCGATGGTGGCAGGGGACTCAGCCTGTGCTGGTGTCTGGTGCCTGCTGTCCATGCCTTCCTCTGAGAGGAACCACAGCGGCTCCTACAGCTCTCTCCTCTTCTCCACCTTCTGCTGGGACAGCCAACACATGTACTCAGGTTTCTCCTGACACAGCTCATCCAGGAACATCTGGTGTTTAAACGCCACAAGGGAGTCCTCAATGGTGCTGATGTGTGCCAAAAGCTGGCTGCATCGATGGTGGAGCTCATCCTCTGGACTCTGGAAGTCCTCCTCATCATGCAGGTCATGGATGAAGAAGATTTTCTTCTCTGATGCCCACGTGTCCCACTTCCCATCCCCATGCAGGCTGTGGTGCCAGCCTGTGGCTCCTGCTTTCTCTGACACTGAGCTGCCAGATGGGCTGGGCACCCACAGTAGGGCTGCCACTCTTGGCACAGGAGTTTCCCCCTGTGGATTTCAGCCACCGAGAGCGCTCACAGATCCACATCCCTCTAGGTTTGGGGGACGTCTCCATCCTCTGCGATGGTCACGTTGGGAAGAATTGCCTCCTCATCTTTTGCTTTTCCAGGGCTCTCATTTTCACCTTCCCCAGGGAAAGCCAGGAAGCTCAGCTGGGACTGCAGGCACTCCTCCTGTGGTCTGATCACTTCCAGGCATTTGAGGGTGTCCTGCCACTTTGGGGGAACCATGTGGTCCTGCCAGTTGGTGGGGCCCTGCACTTGCTTCAGCTGCTACAGCAGCTGGGACTGCCTCTCTAGGTGCTGCTGCAGTGCCTCCTTCTCGGAGCTCAGCTGCTCATTGGAGGTGATGTGTGGCTCACAGGTGGCTCTGAGCTCCTGCAGCTGGGCGAAGGACTGCTCCTGCCACTCCTGAGCCGCTTGGCTCTCTCTCAGCCCTCTCTTTCCATTCCTATATCTTCTCCTCTGTGTGGTCCAGCTGTTCCAGCAGGTGTTTCTTCACCTGCTCCTCTGAATACATGATGCTGGAGAGCTTCTCCTTCTCACTGCTCACCCTGTGAAGAGCATCCCGCAGCAGGGCCAACTGTTCCTCCATCTGTCCACTTTACACACATGTGCATCATGGGGTCTCAGGGATCTCTTGCTGATCCTTGGCGTTTTCCTCCGGTCTCCACAGTTGCTTCTGCTGCTCCGTTCTGGAAACAGAGACTCTGGTTTTCCTGCACCTGGATGTGAAGTTGTTCCTCCAGGCTTTTCAACTCCATCTGCGTGCAGTAAGACTGGGCCTGCACCTGCTGCTTGGCTGGAGATGGTCCCGCAGGGGGCCGTGGTTCTGCCTGCTTCCTTCTCAGTTCCGGCAGCTCCTCCTCTAGGTCAAACACCTGCCTTACTCCTCGATCCTTCTCCTCTGTCAGTTGGTTCATCCACTGGGTCTGCCACCGGGCCTCCTCCTTCTGCACGGACTTCTCAATGCTCAGGTCTTCCATGAAGGTGTCTCTAGATTTGCTGCAGTCACCATCCAGTTCAGGTTGTCCAGTAGTGTCTTTAGTAACTCATGCCCCACCAGCGCTTGTTGGAACTTGCAGATTCTCTTCTTCCTGTTGCTCCACTGTGTCCAGAGCCCTTCCAGCTTCTCCTGCAACTCGGTGTTCACTTGCTCCAGATCATTGAAGCTTCTAGTATTTACCTCGAGCTAAAGGGTCACATCATTCAGCTGTTTGAAGAACATTTCGGTCTCATTCTGTGAGCAGTGACCACAGACGCTGCCATCTCCAGCTCCACCAGCCTGCAGGCAGCTGGTGAGAACTTCGTGCTCTCTTTTCTGTCATTGGTCGCGTGCTGCAAGCGGGACAGTGCATATTGTAAATAACTTTCTGCCAAACAGACCTCTGTATGGGTGCCTTGTGGATCTCAGGCTCCGTTTTCAGTGCTACGTACAGCTGGGCTATCTTCTCCCTCTCTTTCTCCCATTGATCCTGGCCTTTTCTGCTTCTGTGATTGGATCTTGGCACAGAGCGACTCTTTACTTCTTTTGCTGAGATCCAGGGCAGGAACCTCATGTCAGTAACACCTCTGTGGATCCTTGGTGGTATCGGGACCATCGCAACTCTGGACGCTGGTGGCTGTGACTGTGTCCATAGGCAGGGGAGGCCCGTGGTCAGCATCACCTTTGGCCGGACTCTGCTTTGAATCACGCTCCCCAGTGGCATTTGTCTTGGGGATCCTTCACTTTTTCTTGTTCTTTGTTTTCTTGAATGTTGCAGGTCTGTCGGGAGGATTCTTCTGCCAGTGTTCTTGTGGCAGTTTCTTGCCTACAGCTCTATCATAGAGTCTTGTTGTTTCAGATATCTGAGCACTGGGAAAGATGGGCTGTCCACGTTCCCAGGCTCTGGGAAATCCTCTATTCTCTGACTCACTGACTAGGATGTCAATTTCCTACTTTAGTCCAAAGTCTCCGCAAGTCTCTTGCTCACCACTCAGCCACCTCTACCTTCCTCAACTGCTGGTATTGGTGTCAACCAACTGAGGTAATCCAGGTGTTACCAGGCAACATGGAATGTGGGAGTGGGCACCATTCTTATTTCCCATTGGTCAGAAAGAACCATGGAAGAATGGGGGGGTGGCAGGAATCCTGTGATGCAGGAAACTCAGTCCAATCCAGTTGGGGACAAGAGGGTGACCTGCTTTAGCTGGATGGCTGCACAGATTGTTGTGTATGTCTGTTTGTTGCTAGTCCTGGACCTTGAACTCAGGATCTGGGCACAGTCCTTGAGCTGCTTTTGTTCAAGGCTAGCCTCAACCAGTGAAGCCACATGGCTCTACTTCTGGCTTTGTTGGCACTGAAGTTGGACAGGGTCTCAAGGATTTTCCTGCCTAGAGTGACTTTGACCATGATCCTCCTATCACAGCCTTGAAAGTGTCAAGCAATACTGCTGAGAGCCATTGGTGCCTACCTAATCATTGGCCTTGGTGATGTTCTGGCACAGACCAGTGAGTTCCCTATCCTCGGGTTGAAGTGGTGGGAACTGGAACCCACAATTGGAATCCTGGTCCTGCCACGTCCAAATAGCTAGAGATCCTAAGAAACTCAATCCTATCCATATGAATACCAATGGCATGTGATATATGTCATAATTGAATGGGCACTTCTTGAATGATTCTAGTATAAAATTGTACACAATTATATTCTATGAAAATGATTGATTTTAATTAATAGTTTATGAAGCATTTAAACAATCACATTCATTAAATGGAGACAGAATGAAATACCTAAGAATTGGGCATCACATAGTATAGAGCTGCCAATTTTTCTGTCAGGACTGGGATTGGAATGCATGGTCTGGGTAAAACTCTGTTGCACTGTGTGAGAAGGGGAGGCTCACCTCCTTGAAGTTGGGAAATTCAAGTCTATTCCTTAGGCCTGAAATCGATCCCTAGCACTAGAAAACATCCTATTCATGTACATTTTAAATATATGATTTATATTTACATACATAGGTTGACTCCATATAGCGTTCAGTGTATTCATTTTACTTTTTGTTTTATTCATGTATTGGCCATTCATTTTATTGAATATTATGGCACACAGAACATTGATTACATTGATTTCATAGGATATAGGTCTGCATATGTGTTCCATTTCATACCTGACACCCAGGACTTTCACTAAAAAGGAAAACTTGTGTCACTATCACCTTCTTACTCCACGATTCATTTTTTGGGAATGCTGGAATCTGAACTCATGGCCTACAAGGCCCAATTCATTAATGGATGAGTGTCAGCATGCCATCCTTGGGCAAATTTACCTGACAGGCAGTTCCTAGGATCTGAGATCGAGCCCCACGGGTTGACAAAATAAGAATAGAGTGACACACAGATGGTAGTATGCTAATAAATATATATCTTTATAGAGTGCCAGAGATGTCTACACGTTATTCAGTTAAATAGACTACATTCCTACCAGTTCTTGAGTATTTATTACGCCTCCATATAATTAATGTTATTGTTTTCATCCTTAATAAACTATTAAG
>NW_027204478.1:0-5000 GCF_024711535.1 Dipodomys merriami
AGTCCTTGGGGCTTGAACTCAGGGCTGTTCCTAAGCTTTTTCACTCAAGGCGGGCGCTCTACCCCTTGAGCCACAGCGCCACCTCCGGTTTTCTGGTGGTTTATGGGAGATCAGAGTCTCATGGACTTTCCTGCCCAGGCTGGCTTTGAACCTCGATCCTCAGATCTCTGCCTCCTGGGTAGCTGGGATGGCAGGCGTAAGGGCCAGCGCCCGGCTCTGTCCCAAGGCCCCCGCGGGGAAGGGACAGGTGAGGGACCAGGAGCTCAGGCTGGAGACAAGCAGGAAACGCACAGGTCAGGGTGCGTGGCCACCGCCATCCGCCGGGGGGACCCCAGCTTGGGCCCGCCTGCGTGTCGGCCCTCAGTTTCCCCCGAAAGCTGGTGTCGGGCCCGGCAGGGGTTCACACGAGACCCGGTCACGCGTGTGTGGCCACTGATGTGTGGAGGGCAAACACACAGAACTTGCGTCAGCAGAGACGCCATCAACACAGGACGGGGCCTTCCATAACCCACTGCTCAGTAAGACTGGAGGAAGAGGAGGAAGAAAGGGAGGAGGAAGAGGAAGAGGAGGAGGAAGAGGAGGAAGAGGAGGATGAAAAGGAGGAGGAAGAGGAGGAGCAGGAGGGGGAAAGGGAAGAGGAGGAAAAAGAAGAGGAGGAGAAAGAAGAGAGAGAGGAGGAGGAAGGGGAGGAGAAGAAAAGTCAAGAAGAGGAATCCAAGAAGAAGAGGAAGGGGAGGAAGAAGGGGACGGAAAGGAGGAGAAAGGAGAGAAGAGGAAGAAGAACAGGAAGAGGGGGAGAAGGAAGGAGAGATGGAAGGGGAAGAGGAAGAGGAGGGGGAGGAAGAAAAGGAAGGGGAAGAGGAGAGAGGGGAGGAGAAGAGGAGGAGGAGAAAGAGGAGGGGAAGACGAAGTGGAAGAGGAGAAGGAAGAGGAGGAAGAGAAAAGGAGAAGAGGAGGAAGGAGAGAGGAACAGGTAGGGGAAAAGGAAGGAGGGGAAGAAGGGAAATAGGAGGGAGAGGAGGAGGAGGAAGGAGGAAGAAAAGGAGGGGAAGAGGAAGGGGAAAAGGAGGAGAGGGAGGAGGGGGAGGAGGAGGAGGGAGGAAAGGGAGGAGGGGGAGGAAGGGGAGGAAGGGGAGGACTGTCACTGGGTCAGCTTTGTATCTGACGCTGTGGGAAGGGTTTGATCGCAGATGCTGTGCATGCACTGTGTGTGTGATGCCCCTCTCTGTGCTGAGTGGTCTAGGCCGGGTCATCCACTGGGGCAGCGCCGGGCAGGGTCCACCTTCCCCGGGCCGGGGACCAGGGCCTCCCCCGCAGCCCCCCACTCACCCCCTTCCCAGCAGACAGGGTCAACCGGGAGCCATGCCAGCAAGGACACGGAGCTGGGCATCCCAGCTCCCCTTCCTCCTCTCCCCCTACCCTGAGCCTCCCTCCTCTGGCCTCCATCCTCTGGCCTCCCTCCTCCTGGCCTCCCTCCTCCTGGCCTCCATCCTCTGGCCTCCATCCTCCTGGCCTCCGTCCTCTGACAGAGGAGACGCCACTCAGCCTCCAGGAGCCAAAGACCCAGCTTGAGGTGCCAGGCCTGGGGGTCTCCAACGTGGCATCCGGCTGCCAGGTACCACCCTTCGCCTCAGACATCCCCTCCCAAACCCAGCGGCCTCCACCCTGCTCTCTCCAGCGGATCCGAGGCGGGCAGAGATCACATTTATTATTTCCCTTTCTGGCCTCGAACTCGGGGCCCGGGATCTGTGTCTGAGCTTTACCACTGGCACTTTACCACTTGAGCCACACCTCCACGTCCAGCTTTTTGCTGGTTCACGGCCCAAGCCGGCTTCACACCGGGATCCTCGGGTCTCCCTGAGTAGCCTGATGACTCACTTAACAAAGCACCTGCAGCGTGCTAGGCAAGTACCCTGGGCTGTGGGGGAGAATGAACGTGCCGAGAAGGAAGGACAGAAAACACACAAGCTGGTGAAGACACGCGGGCGCCGGTGCTCACGCCTGCCATCCCAGTGACTCAGGAGGCTGAGACCTGAGGATCGCGGTTCGAGGCCAGCCTGGGCAGGAAAGTCTGTGAGACTCTCACCCCCAATTAAATCACAGAAAAAGCCGGAAGTGGTGCCGTGGCTCGCAGCGGTGGAGCACCAGCTGGAAAGGAAGGGACAGCAAGGGAAATGGCTGGTGTGGTTTTGCCCGGGCCTGGCCCAAGAGGGGACCCCAAAAAAGGCCTCTGAGAGGCCTTCGATATCTACACCAAGACCTGCACAGCAGAGTCAGATGACACCAGGATTGGTCAGGGAGAACATTCTAGAAGGAAGAGCAAGCGAGGCGCGCGAGGGCCGGGGGTGGCTTCGAACCTGTGCGGGTCCTGTGCATGGCCACTAAACTCGTTTTGGTTTTTGGCTTTTTAAATCGAGGACTCACAAACCCACACCGCGAGCGAATCAAAGCAAGGCTGCTCTTGGCGGATGATTTGGGGCTTGGGGGGTTTTGCCACGGGCGTTCTGGGTTCTAGAACTCTCTCCCAGATAAACAAACAGGCCCCAGCCCAAGACAGAGGCTGACCGGGGCGCCGGGGGCTCCCGCCTGGCATCCCAGCGACTCAGGAGGCTGAGATCTGAGGATCACGGTTCAAAGCCAGCCCGCGCAGGAAAGGCGGTGAGACTCTCATCTCCAATAAACCACTCAGAAAACTGGAAGTGGCGCTGTGGCTCAAGTGGTAGAGCGCCCGTCTTGAGCTGAAGAGCTGAGGGACAGCGCCCAGGCCCTGAGTCTGAGTTCAAGATGTAGGCCTGGGGAAGGAAGGAAGGAAGGAAGGAAGGAAGGAAGGAAGGAAGGAAGGAAGGAAGGAAGGAAGGAAGGAAGGAAGGAAGGAAGGAAGGAAGGAAGGAAGGAAGGAAGGAAGGGAGGGAGGGAGGGAGGAAGGAAGGGAGGAAGGGAGGGAGGGAGGGAGGGAGGGAGGGAGGGAGGGAGGGAAGGAGGGAGGGAGGGAGGGAGGGAGGGAGGGAGGGGGAAAGGGAGGGAGGGAGAGAGAGGGAAAGGGAGGGAGGGAGAGAGAGAAAAAGAAGGAGGGAAATGAAGGATGAAGGAAGGAGGAAAGAAGAAGGAAGGAGAGAGGGAGAGGGAGAAAGAGAGAGACAGAAAGAGAGAGAGAGAGAGAGAGAGAGAGAGAGAGAGAGAGAGAGAGAGAGAGAGAGAGAAGGGAGGGAGGAACCCCCCCTCCATGATGGAATGTTCTGGATTCAAGGACGGCAGACAATCTTAGACTCGATTGCAGGCTGGGGGAGACCCGAACTCCCAGCTTGGGGTGCTCTTCGCGTTCCTTTCGCTCGGGGTGAACTCGTGGCCATTGGAGAAATTAAATTCAGAAAAGCACAAAGGCCCTGGGCCTCTGACATGGACCCGACGCTGATCCAGCGTCGATCGCACACTGACCCGACACTGATGGGAGCTGGTGGAAATGACATCCAGGAAATGGAAACTCCAGGGATATTTTTTCTTGTCTGTCTGTCTCTGGGAGGGCGAGGGGGGCACAGAAATGAGGGGACAGAGGGAGGACAAAGGCAGCCGTGGTCCCCATTGGACACCGCGTGGAGAATGCACTCTACCACTCATGGGTGGGGACGGGAGGGAAGGGGGGACAGGGGTCCAAAAAGAAATGGGCTCACGTGACCTGACTGATGTCCATCTGTCCCTCTGTCCCTCTGATGTCCCTCTGTCCATCCCCTTTATCATAGCCGTAACATTTTATTTAAGACATTGAAATCGTCTCTTCCAAAGGTCCGAGTCTCGTGGACGGAGGGACAGCGTTGGGGGAGGGGATGAGGGGGGGATGAGGGGGGGATGAGGGGAGGGAGGGATGGGACTCGGGGTGAAGGAGGAGACTCACCAAGCCACCGAAGATGTATTTCATTTTCCTTTTAGGAACCCCGGGGGACGGAAGCGCGCGCGGAGGAAGTTACGGATATTGAACAGAGACATCCAGGGCAGACCGGGCGTGGGTCATCGATCGCCCCAAAGTTGTGCAGATGAATAATTCAGAGGAAAGAGTCTTCGAGATATTGAAGAATTGGCCCGGCGCCCGCGGCTCACGCCTGTCATCCCAGCGACTGGGGAGGCTGAGATCTGAGGATCACGGTTCAAAGCCAGCCCGGGGCAGGAAAGTCCCTGAGACTCTGATCTCCCATGGACCACCAGAAAACCAGAAGTGGTGCTGTGGCTCAAGCGGTAGAGCGCCAGCCTTGATTCTGAAGAGCTCAGGGACAGCGCCCCAGGCCCTGAGTTCAAGCCCCATGACCGACCCCCCCCAAAAAAAAGGTATTGAAGAACTTCCCAGGAAACTCAGAGATCCCTCATGTCAGGTACCCAGATTTCAAGGCGAATGGACACAAACATAAAAACATCAGTAAGAGTTCCAAAGACAGCCAATAATGAACCTGCTCTTTCTATGACGCCTTCTAATTCAAGTTGCTCAGATACGCCACATTCTAAGCTTTCTGTTACTCTGCCTTTCCACCAGGGTTAAACAAGACCCCCTACAAATGGCCAACAGAATCCAGCCCATGAGGGCAGGAACGAAGGACCCAAAACATGGCGGACGGGGGTGAGGTCTCATTGTCACTCTTTGACCCCTGGGACTTCCTTGGGGTAAAAACAAAGAGAAAAGTGTTTCTAAACTAGAAAAGCATCACCGGGAAACCACCAGGAATTCAAAGCACCACCAGGAAACCACCGGGAATTCAGTACTGCGTTCACACAGGTCCTTGGCGGGTCTGAGAACCTTCCAGACACACCCGACGCGTCAGACACCCTGCCTTCACCACCATCCTGTCCCCGGTGAGGGGACTCCACGGGGGACAAGACATCACCGGACACAGCCAGGACAACCCTCCAGCCACAGAGGTTTTCTGAATCGACTACTTACTACCAGGAAATTTCAGGATGCCCGGCTGTGGGTTTCCGTGCCCTAGAATCAACATGTGTCAGCTGCAGGTGCGGCT
>NW_027204478.1:7500-27127 GCF_024711535.1 Dipodomys merriami
AGGCGGTAGAGGGCTAGCCTTGAACAAAAAAGCAAAGTCCCTGACGTCAAGCCCTCATACCAACACACACACACACACACACACACACACACACACACACACACCATACACACACACACACACACACATATAAACATACACACACACACACACACACACACAACAAACAAACAAAAAACCCTCTAGAAAAACAAGAGAGGCTAGAAATTCACTCCCTGGGCTCCACAGTGAAAAACCCGCACCATGTACATCGTATTTTCCCGCTCTCGGGAGCCGCTGGTGTCTGGGACTCGTTTCTGCCTTGTGGGAATCTCTCTCCCAGCCTTAGTGTATATGAAACATGCACACCGCCAGTTTTGATCATTCCCGAGGGTGAGTAGTTCCTCTGCACGGCCACATTTTCCAGCCTCTCTTTTCCAGACTGCAAACAGCCTGTCCACACTGCTGTCAGGAAAACAGGAGTTCCGTGGTACAATTCGAGAAACTCCTCGTGTTTGGCCAGGCACCGGTGGCTCACTACCCAGGAGGCTGAGGTTCAGAGGCTCGTGATTCGAAGCCAGGCCCGTAGGAGAAGTCTCAGAGACTCCACCTCTAAGGTAACCAGCCAAAAAAAAGACACCACCCAGGGCTGGAAGCATGGTTCAAGTAGTAGAACACCAGCCCTGCAACGAAACCGAGCAAGCCTGAGGCCTTGAGTTCAAACCCCAATACCCAACCAAAACCAAAAAGACAAAGGAATAAAAAAGACAAGAATTAACTTTTGTTTTGTTTTTCCTCGAGGTTCCCTTCCAAGTGAAGAAGTTAGGCCGGGTAGAGAATTTATCAACCTTCATGATCTTAATTTGAAAACCCAGACACCACCCAGGGCATGAAGGCTCAGTCCTGTAATCCTCCTAACTAGACCTGCCCAGCCATACCAGTTTTTGAGACTCCATCTCACCCAACAGCCCGGTGCAGTAGCACATGCCTGTCACATGCAGTTCACACCTGCAGCCTTGTTGCCTGCCACAGAAAATGCCAGATTCCCACTTGAGCCCCCAACTGACGTGCCTGACCGCCGCCCGCAGACTGCGCCCACCGACGGCTGGCCGGGAGGAAGCTCAGCCGATCTCTACTCACACAGATGAAGGGGGGGGGCAGGGAGCGCTTGCAAATCAAACCCACAGAGAGCTGAAAAGTTTGCTAAGGGACCAAAATCTCAGCTGGAGTGGTGGCTCACATGGTAGCGCCAAGCATAAGAACCTGTGTGGGATCTTCAGCGCAGAAGGAAAGAACGGAGGGAAGGAAAGAGAAGTGCAGAGAAGGAGGGAGAGAGGGAGGGAGGGAGGGGGACGAAGGGAGGGAAGGAGGAGGAAAGGAGGGAGGGGGAAAAAGAAAGGAGGAGGAAAGGAGGGAAGGAGAAAAGGAAGGAGGGAGGGAAAGGAAGGAAGAAGGGAGGGAAGGAGGGAGGGAGAGAGGGAAGGAGGCAGGGAGGGAAGAAGAAGGGAAGGAGGGAAAGGAAGGAGGGGGGAAGGAAGGAAGGGAAAGAGGGAGGGATCTGAACCCGTCCCCTCCACCCCCCACACACACACACTTCTCAGCATTTTCCGGCCACCTTAGCCCCCAGCTTCTGCTCTCCTTCCCATTTCCCCAGCCACAGGAAGAAAGCACAGCCCAGGTCGGATCACCCCTGCCTAGCACCAACCACGCTGAAGAACCCGAGAGATCAGAGCTGGGCATGAAGGGGAAACTGAGGCCCAGGGAGAGACGCAGACAGTGCCGGAGGGGCGAGGCTGGCAAAGGACCCGGGTGCCAGCGTTCTTCTACTAAACCTGCCCGGCCCTACACCCCGATACTTCCCACGTCCTCCTTTTCCCAGGTTTGTATTTTTTATAATTCCCCAAGCACAAAACAAGACAATTTTATTATCAAGCTGGGGCTTGAACTCTGGGCCTGGGCGCTGTCCCTCAGCTCTTCAGCTCAAGGCTAGCGCTCTACCACTTGAGCCGCAGCGCCACTTCCGGCTTTTTCTGTGGATGTGGTGCTGAGGACTCGAACCCGGGGCCTCACGCATGCTAGGTGAGCGCTCTACCACTGAGCCACCGTCCCAGCCTGGGAATTATAATTGTTTGATGGTTTGAAATCAACACCTTGTGTAGGCTGGCGCTCTACCACTTGGGCCAGAACCAACAGTTTTGCTGGTTGATGGGAAATGGCACCTGGTGGGCTTTTCTTCCCAGCCTGGCTTGAAACCACGATCCTCTTGATCTGGGCTTCCTAAGTAGCCAGGGTTACAGGCGTGACCTACAGTGCTCGGCCATGGTGTCTTTTTTTTAAGTTCTGCATACCCAAACCTAGGGAGGAGCCCGTTTCCAAGGCTTAAGAACCACAGCTGGAGAAAATACTGACTGGGGTTTTTCTCAAGTTGACTGGTAAGTCCGGAAAGATCAGATCACGCGGAGGACTTCGGAGCACGCAGTTCCCGTCGGGAAAGCTATCCTATGAATAATATATTCCGAGCACTTAAAAAAAAAAATCTTTACCTGCTTGCACAATTTCCTTGGGCCCTGTCCACCTCATTCATTGCCTACACCCTGCGTGGTGAGGTTAACTGTGTGCAAACAGGATTCCCACCCCCAAGGAACGAAGTCAGGGGTACCACAGCGGGGGGGAGGGGGGTGGAGCTAGAGAGACACACAAAGAAGAATCTGTGTCCTTGCGTTTCTCAGGCGTTCGAGAAGGAGCTCGGGGTGATATCTGAGCAAACTCTTTGTGGCCTCAATGAGTGTCCATTTAAAAAAAAAAGAAAGAAAAGAAAAAGACAAGAACAGGATGGAACAGGAGGACCGGGTCACGGGAAGCAGCTGATAATGACTTCATCATAACTACGGGCTGTGAGCAAGGTAGCACATGCCTGCCATCCCAGCCGCCGGGGAGGATCGCAGTTCAAAAAAAAAAAAACTAAACAACGCTGGGTGAGATTTCATCTCAAGCAAGGAGTTGGGTGTGGAGGTGCATTACAGTAGTCCCAGAGACTTGGGATAAACAGGGAGGAGGATTGTGGTCTCGGCTAGCGTGATGACCTATTTTGTTGTTGTTGATGGTCGTGGGGCTTGAACTCTGGGCCTGGGCGCTGTCCCTCAGCTCTTCGGCTCAAGGTTGGTGCTCTACCACGTGAGCCACGGCGCCACTGCTGGTCTCGCCCTGGAGTGGCTGGGGTGACAGGCGTGAGCCACCAGCACCTGGGCCTTTTAGCTGTTGGTGTTTTTTTAACTGAGGCCTAGAGAATTCGAGTGCTAAGTAAGAAAAGGAAGGAAGGAAGCAAAGGCCCCGGGAGAGACGGGGCGGGCGATGGGGGGATGGTGTGGAGCAAGACACAGCACAGTCAAAACCGGACTTCTGGAATGGGGGGAGGAGAAGGAGGAAGAGGGGGGGAGGAGGAAGAGGGGGAAGAGGAGGAGGAGGAAGGAGAGGAGGAGGATAGGTGGAGGAAGAGGGAGAGGAAGGAGATGAGGAAAAGAAGGAGGAGGAGAAGGGAGAGGAAGAGGGGAGAGGAGGAGATGGAGGAAGAGGAGGAGGAGGAAGAGGCAGAGGAGGAGGAGGAGGAGGAGGAGGAAGAAGAGGAAGAAGAAGAGGAAGAAGAGGAAGAAGAAGAGGAAGAGGAAGAAGAGGAAGAAGAGGAAGAGGAAGAGGAAGAAGAAGAAGAAGAAGAAGAAGAAGAAGAAGAAGAAGAAGAAGAAGAAGAAGAAGAGGAGGAGGAGGAGGAGGAAGAGGCAGAGGAGGAGGAGGAGGAGGAGGAGGAGGAGGAGGAGGAGGAAGAAGAGGAAGAAGAAGAGGAAGAAGAGGAAGAAGAAGAGGAAGAGGAAGAAGAGGAAGAAGAGGAAGAGGAAGAGGAAGAAGAAGAAGAAAAGAAGAAGAAGAAGAAGAAGAAGAAGAAGAAGAAGAAGAAGAAGAAGAAGAAGAAGAAGAAGAAGAAGAAGAAGAAGAAGAAGAAGAGGAGGAGGAGGAGGAGGAAGAGGACGAGGAGGAGGAAGAGGAGGAGGACGAGGACAAGGAGAAGGACGAGGAGGACGAGGAGGAAGAGGAGGAGGAGGAGGAGGAGGAGGAGGAAGAAGAGGAGGAGGAGGAGGAGGAGGAGGAGGAGGAGGAGTAGGGGAGGAGCAGAGGAGGAGGAGGAGGAGGGAGGAGAAGATGGAGGAAGAAGAGGAGGAAAGGAGGAGGCAGAGGAGGAGGAGGAAGAAGAGAAGCAAGAGGAGGAGGAGGAGGGAGAGGAGGAGGGAGAGGAGGAAGAGGAGGGAGGGGAGGAGGAGGAGGAGAGCGACGGCCACAGGGCTCAGCTCCGCAGACACACAGCCGTTCCCACGTGGGGGTCACGTTTGCCCCTCGCTCCTCCCCTGTGCTGGGGACCCCAGTGACCCCAGCCCTGCCCTCTGTGGGCCGGGGGGCCCTGCGTGGCTGCCTCCCTCCCTCCATGACCTGGACTAGGAGCTGCCGAGGCAATAGGATTTATTACCTAAGCCGGAAGCAGCTGGCGTCTAATGCGAAACTTCCAGAATTAAAGTACTAGGATGGGGGATCCACGCAGCAGAAAATGCCACGCGCCCCAGGCCTGGGCTCTCAGCACAGCACACGCTCTGGGCTCGAGTCTGCGCACTGGACCCCAGCTCACCCCCCTCCCGTGAGCTGCTCTTTTTGGGGGGGGTGTTTCTGTTTTGTAAAGCATAAACTCTCTTCTCAGGGGCAGGAACCCCCAGAGGAGCAAGCCCGTGCCCCTCACAAGAGAAAAGCAGATATCCAGATAGACTACTCAGAGAGGGTCAGACACCATTTCCTTGTCTGCAGAAAAGCTCTCTCGCTGTCAACTAACGAGCAGGTGACCGATGCGCTGTGCCCCAATAAGGACAACAACGTGGAGCAAAAACCAACCAACAAAAAACCCCTCAGGGGCAGCACCTGGGTCCTGAGTTCAAGCTCCAGGACCAGCACCAAAAATCAGTACAGAAATAAATCCACACCAGGGGTTTGCTTAGTTCCAGGTATCAAGTTGTCAAACCCTTTGCTCCCTGGACGTGGGGGGAAAAAAATAGAAATAAAAGGTGCTATTTCTGGACCTAATACCAAGCTACCTGTCTTGAGGAAAGAAGGTAGGTGCATTATACAGCAGTTACATCCTAAATGGACCGCCAATAATAAGATGATGATTATTAATATTAATAATATTAATAGTATTAGTTAATTGATATTAGTATCATTATATATTATATTATTATTGTATATATTATTGTGTATGTAATACATATATTATATTATATTATTATATATAATATATTATATTATTGTGTATATAATATAATATATATTATATTATTGTGTGTATAATATAATATACATTGTATTATTGTGTATATAATATAATATATATTATATTATTGTGTATATAATACATAATGTATTATATTATATATCATATATTATTTATATATATATATCATATATTATTTATATTATATAATATATTATTACCTTATATTAATTAATATTAATAACAGTAACATTACTATTAATAATAATCATATTAATCCAAAACCCACTCAGCAGGGGAGCTGAGAGTTGACTTTCTCCAGAGGAGAAATTCACATCAGACAGAGGCTGCATGAAGTCAAGAGATGTTGGGGAGCGGGGGGGGGGGGAGGGTGCATTCCTGGTCCCCACCCCTTCCCGGTCCCTCTAAGAATCTCACCACAGAGATAAGGAGGAAGAGGACGTCAGATTCCACTGACCCCCTCCCCCCAATCCGCGCTGGCTCCATTACCACCCCCCACCCCCCACCACCCATTAAGCAGCATTAGCCACCGGCACCCTGGGCATCTGATGAATAATTGAACTGGGATCCATACGAGATGGTTGGACCCTTACAGCCTGCATCAGGAGGGCTGGCTCCCCGGGGACAGCGTCCATTTAACCAGTCGATCCACACACAGCCGTCCACGCCAGTGACCACACCTCCCCGTGCTCCTGGCCACGCTCCTCAAGGTCACGCCCCTTTCCCCCAAGGTCATCTCTCTGCAAATCTCAGCTCTTAGGCCTTCAGAGTCAGGAGTTCCCTGGGACCAGCGAGGATCGTGGGACTCGGGAGGGGAGTCTCTGCGGACGGGGGGGGGGGTAGGGGTGTGGACGGGGAGAGAGCACCCCAGTGCAACGGTCGGGCATGAAGGAACGGCAGGAAAGGAACCACGGCCTTGAAAAGTCACTGCCTCAAAAGTCATCCTGGCTCTGCAGCTCA
This sequence comes from Dipodomys merriami, assembly GCF_024711535.1. Lineage (NCBI taxonomy): Eukaryota > Metazoa > Chordata > Mammalia > Rodentia > Heteromyidae > Dipodomys > Dipodomys merriami. The sequence continues at coordinate 13,763 of NW_027204478.1, forward strand.
GGCGTGGCGCTCTACCACCTGAGCCGCAGCACCACTTCCAGGTTTTGGGGTGGTTTTATTAGAGATCAGAGTCTCATGGCCTTTCCTGCCCAGCCTCCAACCACAATCCTCAGATCTCAGCCTCCTGAGTCGCTGGGCTGACAGGCATCTGGCAAGCAACCTGCTTCCACACCCAATGGGGGTGACGGGGGGGATAAAGAAAAGAAAAAAGAGTTCTTGTGCTCAATCACAGAATTCTAGCATTTCACAAGGTCCCCCCAAAGTCTACACACACCGGCCAAAGGGCACATGGATGAGAGGACTCCTTCAAACAGTGCTCCGGGGACCTTCTATGACGGACAGACACATCCGTCTTCCACCCCAGAAGCAGAGTGGAGACACTCGGGCTTGTCCGTGGAACGGCCCACACTCAGACTGTCTCCTACGTCCAGCGCTCACACTCATCTGTCGAAGGAACTGATCTGCGGTCTGGTTTTTAAATGCCAACACACGCGATCTTCATCCCGGTGAAGATGTAAAAGAGGGCGATTCTATCTCCACTGGAAATATCCCTTCACGGGGAAGCGCATAGCTGCGGCTCTTTTATAAACACCCGTGGGCATCTGACACACGCACAACTGTCTCTAAGATTTAAAACTTTTTTAAGAAAAATGTCTCCCTCGTTCTTAATGAGGGAGACGCACAATGTGCAGCGAATCTGCGTGTCACAAACGTTGGCGTTGTAACTGCCATCGACTCAAATGGCAAGTGAGGTACCAGTGCTCACGTACACCCCAGCTACTCACGAAGAATCTGAGGATCAGGGTTCAAAGCCAGCCAGCCCAGACAGAGTCTGCAAGACTCTCATCTCCAATAAACCAGCAAAAATGGCAGAGCACTCGCCTAGCATGCACGAAGCCCTGGGTTCGATTCCTCAGTACCACATACACAGAGAAAGCCAGAAGTAACTAGGCACCGGTGACTCCTGCCTGTCATCCCTAGCTACTCAGGAGGTTGAGATCTGAGGATCACGGTTCAAAGCCAGCCCGGGCTGGCTTTTTATCTCCCATAAAAACCACCAGAAGGGCTGGGAAGGTGGCTCAGTGGTAGAGTGCTTGCCTTGCATGCATGAGGCCCTGGATTCGATTCCTCACCACCACATACGCAAAAAGAAAAAAGCCGGAAGTGGCGCTGTGGCTCAAGTGGTAGAGCACTAGCCTTGAGCTGAAGAGCTGAGGGACAGCACCCAGCCCCTGAGTTCAGGCCCCACGACCACCAAAAAAAAAAAGTAAACGAAAAAGCCGGAAGTGGTGCTGTGGCTCAAATAAATGGTAGAGCGCTAGCCTGGATCAAAAGAAGCTCAGGGACAGCGTCCGGGATCTGAGTTCAAGCCCCAGTACACACACACACACGCACACACACACACACACACACACACAATCACTATTGCAGAAATAAAGTATTTTGGATTTTCAAAGACTCTTAATACAGTAGACTGAGGAATAAGAATTTTTAACAGTTGGGGTTTGGCCTGAGCGCAACACATAATTAGCTTCGACTGAAGTGTCTATTACTTGACCACCGATTTCAGTTCTGGAAAGAATTAATTGCAATCAGAACGAGCACCTGTGGGGATGTTCTAGGCAAACATCTAATGGGCTCTTCTCGAACGATGACAAGAATGGGTCCAAGCACAGACAAACCACATAAAATCTTTTCTTTAGTTGGTGCTGGTACTTGGGCTTAAATACAGGGTCTCACGCTCTCGCTTGACTATGTTTCCTCTGGCTGGCACTCTACCACTTGAACCACGCCTCCATTCCCGCTTTTTGCTGAGTAACTGAAGACAAGACTCTCACGGACTTGCCTGGCTTTAAACCTCAGTCCTCAGAACTCAGCCTTCTCAGAAATGAGGGTCACAGGTGTGAGCCACCGGTGCACAAATCTGGTTTTTAATCTATTTTTTTTGTCCTAAAGAAAAAAGAATCGTGAACAAGGGAAAGGTGTCCTGTTTGCGCCTGCATATTCATCTCTAGAAAATGACTGCATCAACTAAAGGTCCTGTCATCTGCTCCAGTTCTGACTGAACTACAAACCAAACTCCCTAGGAAAAGCAGACACAATTTTATGGCTGTTGAACTCCCAATGGTTTAAGAGGATAAAATGTGCTATTCAGGAAAAGCCTGTATTAGCTCATGAATGTGTGTGAGGGTTGTTTTATTTTTAGCAAGGACAGAGGGAAAATAGGTGTGTTTTATGTATTTATAAAATGTCTCTCTGTCGGGAGCTGGTGCTCATGCCCGTCATCCCAGCTACTCAGGAGGCTGAGATCTGAGGATCGTGGTTCAAACCCAGCCCAGGCAGGAAAGTCCCTGAGACTCTGATCTCCAATGAACCACCAGAAAACCGGAAGTGGAGCTGCTCTAAGTGGTAGAGCGCCAGCCTTGAGCTGAAGAGCTGAGGGACAGCGCCCAGGCCCTGAGTTCAAGTCCAGAGACCGACAACACCACCACAAAAAGTCAAATGAGTGTACATCTGACAGCCGATGATGTCTTAAATCCAACTGATTACAAGGGATAGTTCTACTAGCGCCAATTAACTGTCCGGTGGAGTTTCGTGATGATATTTCCATCCATCCGTACAGAACAACGACTGAATTCACTCTCACAATGCTGTCATATGCACACAGATGCACACATATAGCTATGGGATACACATATAGAAATAGATATTATATCTGCAGAAGTGTATTTGCATATGTTATATAAATAGCATATAGACATATGCGTGTATTGTCTATACACATACGTCTCTATGCATCTATCCATATATGTATTTATGCAAACACATATGTGTAGATAGATACTGTGCATCAATTATATTCACCCCCCCATCACCCGCACCCTCTTCTTTTCTGTTCCGCCTCACATTGATTCCCCCCACCACAAGGCAACCCCCGGGGGGCATTTTGAGTGTGCCCTGTCCTACTTCAGTTACGCCACCTGCAGGAGTCCATGCTGTCTTCTGCCCCATCCCTGAGCTTCTTTTGCTCAAACCTAGCGCTCTACCACTTGAGCCGCAGCACCGCTTTCAGCTTTTTCTGTGATTCATGTAGAGAGAAGAGTCTCACTCACTTTCCTGCCCAAGCTGGCCTCGAACCACGATCCTCAGCTCTCGGCCTCCGGAGTCACTGTGATGACTGGCATGAGCCACCTGTGCCCGGCTTCACACTCGTGAAGAAATAAAGCTTCTGGTTGTTTCCTTGTGCCTGGTGGTCTACTGGTGTCCACCTGCTTCTGTTTCTAGACCCTTCCAAGGCTGAGCTCTGGGAGGCATGTGAGGGCTGGGGGTGTGGGCTGGGCCCCTGCCCCACGGATAGCGTAAGCCCAGCTCTACCTAGCACCCACTCGGTGGCATCTGGGACACGCAGGTGCCGGGTCCCCAGAGGGTCATTCCCACGAGCACTGACCCCAGGAAGTGGAACAGGACGCGAAGGTCACAAGGAAGACGCGAGGTAATTGGAGAGAAAACTCAGAGAGAAACGTGTCACCATGTGTCTCTCACACACAGCATCAACAACAACAGGAAGTCAGAAATCAGAATGACCCACGGAACTCTGAGAAAGAATGCATTTGCTTTCTACAAACCGAAATCACTTCAAGCCATTTAATACCGGACCTTAACACTGTTAAACTCTCTCCTCTGTCTGTCTGTCTGTCTGTCTGTCTGTCTGTCTCTCTCTCTCTCTCTCTCTCTCTCTCACACACACACACACACACACACAGACCATGGCCTTAAAAAGTAATAGCTTCCGATCCAAAGCGATTTAAGCAACTATAACCAACAACTTTACCTTTGCGCTGCTTGACTTCCTTCCCTTTTTCATCCCCTCCCGTTCAGTTGGGCTCCCATTCACAGGTCCAATGCCAGGCTCTTCTCCTCTGGAACCCTTCTTAAGACCCAACGGTGAATGTTCTCATCACCACACAAACCCAGAGCCCGTCTTTGAGCGGTTTCCTGATTTTCTATGATCCATCACCTCTTTAAAAGAAGGAGGAGGAGAGGAAGGAAGGAAGGAAGGAAGGAAAAGAAGGCAGGCCAGTGCTGACAGCTTACCCCTGTCATCCCAGCTACTCAGGAGGCTGAGATCTGAGGATCCTGGTTCAAAGCCAGCCTGGACAGGAAAGTCTGTGAGATTCTTATCTCCAATAAACCACCCCAAATCTGGAAGTAGAGCTGCGGCTCAAGTGGTAAACTGCCAGCCTTGAGCCAAAGAACTTCAGGGGCTATGGCCAGGCCCTGAGTTCAAACCCCAATACCACTACCCCTTTCCCCCCCAAAAAAGAAGAATGAAAGAAAAAGGATCCCCACAGCAAAGGGCATAAGCAAAGAGTCCTTTCCCTCCCAAACACCAGTTTAACAAGAGATAAATAACCAGCCAAGATATTTCATGATAAGATCCTTAAAAATTATCTTTAATCGATGCCAAATAGGAACAGATCATAAAGTGACAAAAGCAGGTAAAATTGCATAGATGAAAACTATGCTTTCCAAGTTGCATCAAACCAACTCCCTGCACCTGATGTGGGGGGTGGGGAACAGCTAGGGTCAGGGAGATGCGCAGGGGGTGGGGGGAAAGTGGGGGGCGCATGGGACACATGGGTGGCTCAATGGTGAGACCCCATCTTCAACTCAAGGGCTTAGCAACTCGCAAACTCAAGAAACACAATCTAGCCTCTCTAGCTTGGATGGTGTGTGACTCTCCCGGTGTGCTAGAAATTAAGACAACTTGATTTCCTTCCTCACTTCAATAATCCTTTCTCTCTAATCATAGAGGTATATCATAGAGTTCTAGTTATTGTGAGTATATAATATATATACTATATATATTATATACCTGCAAAAATTGGGGACAAGAGACCATTTGGGGGGGAGGAAGGGGAAACCTAGAATTTATTCTACAAGCGTTTTCTGGTTTGGTTTTTGTTGTCTCTCCTTACACTATTTCTTCTTCCGATTAAGGGGGATATAAAACATCACTATTTATTTTGAAGTCTCCGGTCAGAAAAGTAAAATCCTGCCCTGTCCCGTGGTGCTTCACACCTGCCATCTTAACTTAGGAGGCTGAGATCTGAAGATCTTGCTTCAAAACCAGCTGGGGCAGAAAAGTCAGTCCTGTGAGACTCTTATCTCCAATGAGGTGGTTTAAAAAAAAAAAAGCTGGAAGTGGAGCTATGGCTCAAGTGGTAGAGCACCAGTCTCGAGCGAGGATAGGGAAGAGAAAAAAAAAAGCTCAAGGACAGAGCCCAGGTTCTGAATTCAAGCTCCACAACCAGCACACACACACACACACACACACACACACACACACACACACACACACACAAAGTGAAATCCTAGTTAATTCCTAAGTGAGAATCCTGGTGATCACGATTAATCTCCTTAAAGTTTATTAGCTTTTTAATAGTCCTGAGGTCAACTAGGCCTAACTCTATTACATGTGCTTTGGGCTTTCCTCCAGGGAAAGCCCTTGCTCAATTTGCCTGAGTGGAGAAGGGAATTGTATCCAATGGCTTCTACCCTTTCATTGGTACCCTGAATGACCTTGAAAAGTGACTGGAACAGCTTGAGTTCCCAATCCAGCTCTGGTGTCTTTACCAAAAAAAAAAAAAAAAAAAAAACGTGATCAGTAAGATACATTCCTTTAAGATTTACCTGAGACATGCTCCCGCACAGATCACTCGGACCCCTGGAAGGTCCGATATAGAGACAGAACTATTAATAAAACCACAGGCAAAGGCAGGAGTTGGAGGGGGAAGGGAGGAGTGGGGGAATGATCCTCTCCTGAGATCCTCATTCCACTTAGATTGTCTCTGGTCTTAAAATCCTAACGGGCTTCTTTGTCTTCTTCAAAACAAAACGGCAAGATCCCCAAATGAATTTCTAAAGAAACGTTGTAAAGTTCATTTTTGCTTGGTAAAAAGCTAGGAGAATGAAGTGCTTGTTTGGCAGTTTGTAATCTTCCGACAATTGTAGACTAAGCCTGGCTACCACCCACTAGATCCTCACCACTCCCAGAAGAATTGCCTTCTGCTAGTCTTCTCTTTCTCCTTGCCTTCCAATCCAACCTACCAAACAAGGAGTTAAATTTCAAGGTTTCTAGTCTGGGTGCTAGTGTGGCTCACGCCTGTAATCCCAGCTACTCAGGAGACTGAGATCCGAGGATGAGTCTCGTCTTTCCAATAAACTCCAAAACAAAGGGGGGGGGGTGGGAAAGCCAGACGTGGAGCTGTGGTTCAAGTGGTAGAGCATTAACCTTGAGCACAAAAGCTCAGGGACAGCACCCAGGCCCTGAGTTCAAGCCCCCAGGACTGGCATCAAAAAAATGTTCTTTAATAAATAAATTTTAAACAAAAATTAAGGTTTCTCCTAACCATGGGCTTTAAGGTCTCCTGTACAGAACTAGTAGGATTACAAACGACTTTTACTGACTTCAAAGAAGGCCCTTCATGGATGGGAAAACACATTTCTAACTGAAAGCACGGAATCCCTGGCTTCCCATGTACAGGGTTGTATTGATTTGTGTATTGATTCATTGAAAGCTGATTCTCAAATGAACCAAGATGGGGGTGGGGGGGTGGGAGGGAAGGGGGAGAGCAGCCAGGGGAGGGAGGAAATGTCTCCTTCCCACTCACCATGGAAATTCATCTTCCCACACCATCTCATGGTTCTCTTTGAAGAAATGAGTGTCCATTTTGGGGGGGGAGTTGGAGAGGGCCATGGGCTCATGCATGGCCTAGGCCCCAGAGGCTGGGCCTGCACACACACACCCAGCCATGGATCTCTGGGGGACAGAGGGAATCATGGGGTAATCTTTGGTCTTTCTGGGCCAGACCACTGTAGGGGGAGAAGCTCACCACTTCTTAACCCCCTGGGCTTGGCTGAGAAGCTCCTGGGGTGAAGCCCACACGCTGCTAACTTTCACCCTGAAGGGATGGGGAAGAGAAGGTGGGGGGGGCGTGGGAACTAGAACCCCACGCGTGCGCATGCGCGCACAGAGAATCTCTCACACACACGCATGCGCGCGCAGGCGCACAGGCACCGACGCGCTCCTGCGCGCATGCGCATCGACACACACATACACACACATTTCCCCCAGACAGTCTGAGCTAGAGCTGTGAACACATCAGAAATGTCCTCCTCAGGGAAAACCTGGATCTGACCCCCTGAGCCATCCAAGCTCAATGCCTTAAAAAACAAACACAAAGGGATGGGCAGGCCAACCTATAAATACATTAAAAACAGAGAAGCCTGATCCATGAAGCAGCCAGGGAGCAGCAAAACCCAACCAGGGTGATTCCTAAACAGGCCTCTCCTGCTACAGAAGACCCCTGGGGTCCATTTGGGGGTTGGGGGGGAGCCTTTGGGGGAGCCATGAATTGCTTGCAGTGAACTTCACCTGGCGAAGCAGCATTCACCACCACCACCCATACACACACCTCCCCCAGAACATCCTCTCCCCAACCCCCCAATCCACCCACCACCCCAGGGCAGGTGGATTCCACCACACCTGTAAGCCTCTTAACACATGCAAGAGAATCAACCAGTCCCAGGGCAGTACGCCCAGAGAGGCCCGTGTCCATACCAAGGGGAGAGCATCTCTATCCATCCTTGGCAGCCCCCCCACACTTCCTTTCCACAGTACTGAGTTAAGATTATTGCTGTTGCAAGCACACACAACCTGTCCAGTCCTGATGCGTCCTAAGACCTCCAAAGTCCAAAGATCCAGGGTCAAGAGATCCCGGGGGGGGGCGGGGGGTTGCAGAAGAGGTTGGCTTGGGGATTTGCTTAGGATTTTTGTTTTTGTTGGTTTGTTTCTCCCCCTTCCCCAACCCCAAAACTGGGGACTTTTGAAGCAAGATGGGAGATTCCGCATGGCTTCAGAAAGCGACACGCAGAAAGATTTCCTTGTCTGCGTAGTCAAAGGCTGGGAAGTTCAAGGCCTCTCCCCTTCTTGCGTGAATGTTGTCTTGGTCATCTGGATCCACCAAGGAAAGAGTACACCCATGGTTCTTTCTTTCCACGGAGCTAGCTGGCCTGGGTCTTTTTACCATCCATAGACTTTCCTGGTTGATTTCACTCTGTGGGTACGTGTCATTTTTTGTTGTTGTTGTTTTAGGATAGGATGGAGGAGGAATATGGACAGGAGAAACGAGAGTAAATTCCAGAAGAAAGCCCAGAGCACGGATGCAAGGTGGTCAGCAATCCACAGCCACATGCGAAGTGCACAATCACGAGCCACCACGCTGGTGTCCTTCAAGCCGGTCTGTACCACTCTGTGAGTGGGTAAGGGACAAATCCCAGGCTCCAAGGTCTGTGCTTGCCTGGGCTGTCTTTCAATTGGCCACAGCCTTCCCACCATGACTGGGGCTGCAAGAGTCAGCTACAGAGCTCCGTTGAAGGCTCCATGCCATCATCAAGACAGAAGCATCCTAAGAAAGCCATCTGAGGCCAGGGTGGGGAGGGGAAAGTCCTGAGAAGTGTCCTCCCCTCCCCTGGGATCCCCCAACACTTAGATGATCAGGCATCTATGAGGATCCAGGAGGGAAATGCACCTGGAATAGTCTACCGGATCTCTGTGCAAGCTTTGCGTGTTTGCCAGTGGTCCCCCCCAGAGGGAAGAGCTTCTCCCCCTTCCTCCAAAAAAAAAATGAGTTTCTCTTGGCTTGTTGGTGGCGCATGGTTTGTGTCCAGTTCAAAAGGTAGGTCTCAGGTCACGTTCAACCTCATCAGGCTGCGCAAAGGGGGACCAGGTCCAGAGAAATGATCAGAGAAGCAAAGCAACCAACAAGCACTTTCCATCTCTTCTTCCAGGGTGGAGGGTGGTGTGATTTTGCTCACGGGAGGGTGAAGTGAGTGAAGATGAAGAAAATAATAATAATAATAATAATAATAATAATAATAATAATAATAATAATAATAAAACAAAGGCAATCAACAACAACACAAAAACAAAAAGCAAGATGGCTGTGCCCCAACCCTTTCTCCCGTCTAAGACTCCCCTCAGCTACACAGTGGAGGTACTTTCTGCTGATCGCTGTAGATACAGAATGAAGGCACTAAGCAACTATTGGGTTCCCCCTCCCCATTGCCCACCCCCACCCCACCCCAGGTAGCCTTAAGGGAAGAGCTTGAAGTGTCCGCTGACTTCAACTCATGAGAAAGAAAGGAAAAAAAGATATTAGCTCTGCTTCAGATGTATGCTGCTAGATAAACATGATCATTTTGACACCCTAAAATGCACCAAAAACATGCAATATTGCACCTTTTTTTGTTGTTGTTGTTGTCTGTTTGTGGTGGTGGTGGTGGTGGTTTTGCTTGTGTCTAATTTCATCTAGAAAGAATACTTGTCTGAGGTGTTCCTAGAGAGCTACCTTGATAATCTAAGTCCCTCTTTAAGGAATGAGCATGAGTCTGCCTGAAAAATGTCCAGAAATCTCACATTTCCCTGAGTAAAAACAGGAAAACTGATGGAAGATTCCACCACCCCCACCCCCCACCCCCATTATGTCCTTTGGGTCTTTCATCCCACCAACTTTATTATTTTAATTATTTCTTAAATCTTTTTTTTTTATTACTGAAATCATGCATTAGTTTTAATCCGAGGTACATCTTACTCAAATAGGCCATAATGCTGAGAACATGCTTGGAGCTCCAAAAAAAAAACCAAAAACTAAAAAAAAAAAAAAAAAAAAAAAAAGTTATTCTTCCCATCTGACTAACCTATGTATTTAAGTACAGTACTTTAAAGTTGTTTTTCTCCTAATAAAATAGTTGATAAATGAAGGAGGGTACACTCTCTCTGTGGATGAAAATGGAGAGAAAAAAAAAGAGGATCTATCTATCTCTATATTATTTTTTTTTCTTTTTGAAGATTCAGTTGCAACGTAAGCTTATTCTCTAGCATCTGGGTTTAAGGTTCTCTGCATGCGATTTTCTTTAAAGAAACAAAAACAAAAATAAAGGTTATCAGGTTTGAACATGCTTAACACTGAACTGTGGATCTCTCTTGCAATAAGGGTAAAGGTTAAAGGTTTTATGTCCAGTTCTGAAGGCTGAGGAGTGAGATTGTAGGTTGGGTGAGGGGGAAAAAAAAAAAAAAAGACCCTGAATTTGGCTTATCTGCAATTGAGAAGGCTTAACAGTACTGCAGATCTCTTTAAAAAAAAAAAAAGTTAATTAATTCAGTTATTTGTTTCTTAGAGAATTGAGTTAGGAGGAGAAGCGGGAGGGGGAGGGGAAATCCCTATAGATCAGGACCAGTTTAAGAAGGGTCAAGATGCTTGGGGTGAACCCATCTTAGGTAATTGGGGTTTGATTATAATATACACTGATTTCAGTCCATCAAAACAACAACAACAACAACCAAAAGAAAAAAGAAAAAAAAGAAGACACGTGTCCATTTGCCATTGCTGTGGACAGAATGAAGGTATCTGATGCACTGCTCACTGAAATGTGTTAGAAGCTTTCAGAAACTTTTCATTTCATCGCCCTACCATGATTATCCAGTTTTGTTTTCTTTTAGAGTGTTAAAAAAAAACAAAAAACGAGGGAAAGAAGCAAAAGGGTTAGAAATGTGAGAATCCCTGCTTTACTTTTACTACCCAGCTAAAGAGCTGCCCTTGGAAACTAGTGTTTAGAAAATAGTCTTTCTTCCTCTACCCTAGGTTAAAAAAAAAAAAATGAAATGAAAATAGTTTTGTTTCTCGTGGATCTCAAAAGTTTTTGGGGGGCGGGAGGTAGGGGGGGCTCCTCTCCCTCATTTCCCATCTCTTCCCCCCCCCCCCCCGCACTCCCAAGAAAATAAAAAGATACCACAGGGTATTAACAGAGCATTCAAGGCTTAGCCAAGTATCTGGAGAGGGGATTTGTTGTTGTTGGTTGTTGTTGTTGTGTTGATGGTTGGGGGAGGGGAGACTCAGTCTTTCTGGCTGCTAAATGGGGACCGGTTTTGTTGTTGTTGTTGACTTTTTGTCTTTTTTTCTAGATAGATGGTTTGTTTTTGCACTTTTGCCTTTTCTGTGTGTGTGTGTGTGTATGTGCGTGCGTGTTGTTACACATCGGTCAGCAGCTTGCTCTTATTCACGCAGTTTTGGTTAGCTAGGGTGCAGTTGCCAGTTCTGATATTGTCCTGCCTATAAGGGGCCAGGCTATTGTTCAAGTCCTCTTCGATCTCCATGTACTCGGACTTACTAAAGGTGGAGGAGCTGCGGCGGCTGAGGTCACTGTGGGAGGCTAAGTTTGGGGAACTCACGTGGAGTAATTGAGCCTGTTCCTCCCCCTCGGTCTCCCGGTGGTAGAAATAGTTGAAATTGGACACGATGACAGGTACAGGCAGGGCAATTGTCAGCACACCGGCGATGGCACACAGGGAGCCCACGATCTTGCCTCCAATTGTCACTGGGTACATGTCACCATATCCCACAGTGGTCATAGAAACCACAGCCCACCAGAAAGCGTCGGGGATACTGGAAAAATGAGACTCAGCTTCCTCGGCCTCAGCAAAGTACACCGCGCTAGAGAAGAGGATGACCCCGATGAAGAGGAAGAAGATGAGCAGACCTAACTCCCTCATGCTAGCTTTCAGGGTCTGGCCCAGGATCTGCAGCCCCTTGGAATGGCGGGAGAGCTTGAAGATACGGAACACCCTGACTAAGCGGATGACCCTCAGGATGGCCAGCGACGTGGCCTGCTCCCCTTTCTGATTCCCTTCCTGCTCGGCTATCTCTGTGCCTAACGTGATAAAGTAAGGGATGATGGCCACAATGTCGATGAAGTTCATGATGTTCTTGAAGAAGTCTGTCTTGCTGGGACAGGCGAAGAAGCGCACCACCAGCTCGAAGGAGAACCAGATGATACACAGGGTTTCTACAATGAAGAAAGGGTCGGTGAAGATGTTAGGGGTGTAGTAGACAGTGGTGTTGTCCATTCTGTGCAGGGGCCCCGAGAAGTCCCTGTCATCCTTCAGCTCTGGGAGGGTCTCCAGGCAGAAGATGACGATGGAGATTAAGATAACCATGACGGACACGATGGCGATCACCCTGGCTGGTCCCGAACTCTCGGGGTACTCGAAGAGCAACCACACCTGGCGTTGGTATTCCTTTTCGGGCAGGGGTCTCTCCTCTTCTTTGATGAAGCCTTCATCCTCCCGGAACTTTTCCATCGCCTCCTCCCCCAGTTCGTAAAATTTGATCTCCTCGGAGAACATATCCAGGGGGACATTGACGGGCCGGCGCAGGCGGCCCCCCGACTGGTAGTAGTAGAGGATGGCGTCGAAGCTGGGCCGGTTGCGATCGAAGAAGTACTCGTTGCGCAGGGGGTCGAAGTACCGCATGCGTTTTTTGGGGTTGCCCAGCAGGGTGTTGGGGAACTGGGCCAAGGTCTTGAGCTGCGTCTCGAAGCGCAGGCCGGAGATGTTGATCACCACGCGCTCACAGCATTCGTGTTCCTCGTGGTCCACCTGTCGGGGGTCTCCGCTGCCATCCTGGGGGTGTCCCGGGGTGGCCGAGGCCTCCTCTGCATTCTCCCCCGATATCACAGTCATGCTGCCGGCTGGGGGTGCAGGGGAAGGGAGGAGGGAGCAGGAGGAGAAGGAGCGGAGATGGGGGACCCAACTTGGGGGGGTGTCCCCTCACACTTAGGGGTAGACTTGGGGTGTGTGGGGGGTATGAACCTCAAAATCAGCCAGCAGCAAGATCTAGAGACTTGCTCGGTGCTTTCTGATTCACCCCCCCCCTTCTTCTCTTTTTCTTTTTCAATGTCTTTCCCCCCCCTTAACTCAATTAGGCACCCCCTCTTCTCCTGCAGTTTCAGGGTGCAGTTTTTTTTCCTGTTGTTGTTACGTTGGCAGAAGCTGGGTTTGGAGAAGGAGAGGGATTGGGGGCTTTGGTTTTGGCTTTAGTGAATTTTGTTTTTTACTCTCTTTGGGGGGGGGGGAGGATATTTCTTGCCCGGCTGAGAGAGGCTTTAATGCAGTTCTTCTAGAAGATCATGGCTTAGTTTTGGGGTTTGCCCCAGGCCTCCTCCTCCTCCTCCTTCTCCTCCTCCTCCTCCTCCTCCTCCTCCTCCTCCTCCTCCTCTTCCTCCTCCTCCTCCTCCTGGAGCACCCAGCACAGCCAGCTCAGCAGACTCTCTGCCTGCCACCCGGCTCTGCAGTCCTTGGCTGGCTGGTTGCTTGGCTCTCTCTCGCTCGCTCTCGCTCGCTCGCTCGCTCGTTCGCTCTCTCTCTCCAGCCCTCCCTTCCCAGCCCCTCTTCACCCCGTCGCCTTCTAAAACTCCCACCAGAGGGAATCGATGGATGCTGCAGAGAGATAGAAAAGTGATAGG
>NW_027204479.1:0-27059 GCF_024711535.1 Dipodomys merriami
GAGCCTAAAAAAGTGTCTGTACATCTGTTAAAGGTTAAATGTTGTATATAAGTGACTTTAAACAGGCTGCCCAGATGCAAGGGGTGGTACTTAGAATGCCAATCAGATGGAGTTTATAAACATCTACTGGGATTTACTACAAAACCCTGGCAAATAATTGTTAGTCAATTGTTTACAAGTTATAGGTAACCTCAATCTCGTTGATTTCCTTGTTGCTTTTATTGGAAATAAAAAGGGCTTTTGTGACAAAGATTCCTTTTGCCACAGTTCAAAGCCATCCTGAACACAAAGAATCTCTCTAAAACTCAATTTCCCAGCTAATCAGCCATGTGCCAGTCTGGAGGCATGGCTCAAAAGAATCTCACCTCCAAGCAACTCTCTTAGGTGGTAGAGTACTAGCCTTGCAGAAGTGCTCAGGGAGAGTGCCCAGACCTTGAGTTCAAACCAGACAATGCCAAGTAGGAGAAGCTCTCCAAGCAACAGACTCTAAGACACCCCCTTCCACTACCCCCGCCCTGCACCATCTAGGACAAAATTAGTCCAGACAATGGAAATCCATGGAGAGCAATAAGAGGAGATGACATCCTAAATGGAGTCACTTTATGCTTGCCCTTTCAAAATTAATCAGAACTGGGAGAACAAGAGAAACAGTTGCTTGCCCACCTAAATGTCCATACCTGCCTATCTTCTATCTGGACAGAAAGTTCCAGTCTTGTTTTTGTTACTTGCTATTTGTATTTATAGTAGCCTCTGACTGGTATTCTCAACTAGTGCATTTTCTTCTCCCTTACCTAGTTGTCCAAAAGACACTAGACACCCCCTTTCTCCCTACTTCCCTTAGTAGGGGCTTATGCTTCAAATATTACTTTTTTGGCCCATGGCTAATGTGTGTTATCCTATGCCATTCATGTTAACTGACCTTGGTACCTTGTCATTTTTTGCCTGATCTATCCAAAAGTCTCCTTTAACAGGTTAACAGTCCCAACCCAGGACACCACCTGGGAGCAAGTCATGGCTATCCTAATACTACAGGCAACTGGAGACATCATTTACATTGCCCTGCTGGACCCTAATATCCCCAGCTCCAGTGACTCCTTCACCTCCCCAGCAGGAAGTAGCCAAAAGAACCCATGACACCTGTTGACTCTGGTACCTTTAAATATCTCTGCAACCTCCTCTGGCTACTGTAATCCTAAAGTGGAAAAAGTCTTACCTCCCACCTCCAGGATGACAGGAGCCAGGTACCATGGTATGTCTCCTCTGGTAATCAAACCTTCCTGGCTTATTTCTCTCTTGGCTGATAACAGCAATTTTTGTCTGAACAGCAACTTTGCTTTTTATTAAATGTGTCTTGATATTTTAAATTAAAAAATATGCATATATATTTTTGTAGATTGTGGGGCATGAACTCTGGGCCTGGGTGCTGTCCTTCAGCTGTTCATCTCAAGGCTCATGCTCTACTATTTGTTCCACAGTACTGCTTCTGGCTTTTTCTGTTCATGTGATGCTGAGTCAAACCCATGGCCTCATGCATGCAAGACAAGCACTCTACCAATGAACCACATTCCAAGCCCTAGAAAGATGTTTTAAAAAGTTGTTTCATCGCAGAACTTAAATAAAAACAGTAATTTAATGGGATTTTCTTGCACATTTAAACAACAGTAAAATATTGCAGAATTTTTTAAAAGATTAGGAATATATATCAAGTAACATTGAGCAGTCTCATGTGTAAAAGTAGCATTCAGAAACTCTGTATGAAGATAGGTCCATACCAATAGCTCCTTTTTCCCATTTCTCAGGAATTTAGACAGAAACTTGATCATGTCCCAACTGTTCAAAATTGTGAAACTCTTGGCTCTGAGTGACACTTGGAGTAGAAGGCAAGGTTTTGTTCATCATATCATCATGGTGCGAGGTCATCCTAGATTGTGCACATTGAACACCTGGCACCATACACACTGCCATAGGCCATATTGTTTCAAAAAATAAAACCCACAATCACACGTTACTATAATGCTGCATATGAAATCATTTTAACATGACAAAAAATGAGCAGCAAGCAAAATGTACTTTAACTAATTTTGAAATTTTCAGGGAGAATTACGGATATTCGTCACATGGAAAAACAATAAAATTGAATGTGAAGAAGCCCAATGGGGCTGCAGAGGGGCTGGAGCCTGTGAGCTGTGAGATCCAGGGACAAAATCTCAGCCTCACCGCTGCTTCTGCCATCGTCCAGAGACCAATGACCCCCTGTCTTTCCTCCACCACCTATTCAGGACACAGGACATGCAGTCATGGATAGAAATGAGATGGTGCCATAGGGCCAAAGTGGCCAAGCAAGCTGAGCAATATGGTGATATGGCAGCCTGCATCAAGTCTGGAAATGAGCAAGAAGCTGAATTACCTAATGAGGAAAGGAATCTTCTCTCAGCTGCTTATTGGAACCCATAGGTCATCTTGGAGTGTAGTTTCAAGTATTGAGCAAAAGACAGAAAGTTCTGAGAAAAAGCAGCAAATCGTGTGAGAACACAGGAAGAATTGAGAACAAGCTAAGAGATATCTGCAATGATATACTATCTCTTTTGGAAAAGTTCTTGACCCCTAATGCTCCACAAGCAAAGAGAAAAGTTTTCTATTTGAAAATAAAGAAAGACTTCTATCACATCATGGCTGAGGTTGCTGCTGGTAATGACAAGAAATGAATTGTGAATCAGGCACACCAAGCATACCAAGAAGTTTTTTAAGTCAGCAAAAAGGAAATGCAACCAATGCATCCTATCAGATTGTGTCTGGCCCCTAAATTCTCAGTGTTCAATTATGAGATTCTGAACTCCACAGAGGAAGTTTCTTTTCTTGAAAAGACAGCTTTTGATGAAATCATTGCTGAACTTTATACTTTATGTGGGTTATGTTACTTCTATTTTAATTTCTGTATTTCCCATGTGTTTTCTGTTAGTTTGTTTCATATTAGAAGAGTAAAGCCCGTTAACATTTAGTGAGTTATCCGTTTTCATCATGAGATGGCCAGTATGATGATGTGGAATTTTTAAACAAGGTATAAATGTTTGGCATGTGCTTTGGTTCATGGTGACTTCACAAGAGCCAGTGTTGAAACTGATTCCATGTCTAAGCGAAGAAATCTTCCTACATATTGATTTGTCTTGGTGGAGATTAAGAGGGAAATTGGTTCCAGTCAAGGTGTGGTTATTGTGGGTATTATAAAGTTTTGGAGCACTTGTAGGGCTGTGGCTCAAACAAATATTCCATGGCTATTCCAAGGTGCAATCATGTATTTCTGTGGAAGAATCTATTTCAGTGAGCACACCTTTGACTACAGCACCAGAAGTGTTCTTTCAGACAAAGTTGTAACCCAATTAAGGGCAGAAATGGTTCACATTCCATTATTTGTGAAATTACCTGCTGTTTGTTCAAATTATTTTTGCTACACGTTTTATTTGTATTTCAATGTTTTAGACAACCTAAGAACTGATGTAAAAGTAAAGGTGTAGTAAAAATGAACTGCTTGGTATTGACAATTCATGTATATTCAGCAAAGCCATAAACAAAGAAACCCTATGTTTAGGAAATGAAAAGACTTGGAAAAAATTATGTTAATTTATTATATTAAAAATTATATTAAGCCCAAAGAAACTTAGGTCCCATCGTTTCCCTTATTTGCAATAACTAGTATATGTCTGAGTCAAGCAGAAAAGGTCAGATAAGTTGATGTTAGGGAAATGAACCCTAAGATATGTATTCAAATGTTTTTTTTTCTTTCAGATGATTGTTTCTAACACATTTAAAAGATCATTTCTTTGTTGCTTTGTATGTCCCTACCCCATAGTATATCCCCTGCTTTCACTGTATTTGAGGTTTGTATAATTTGTGGAGGTGAATGGAAAAAAATTGTTTAAATAGGGATACAGGTGGATCCATTGCAACAATGAGCGGTTATGTGGAAGATGTTATGTGGAAAAATGAACTTTACAACTTTGGTGGGAGGGAGCAGGATTGGGTTGGGGGGCTGGGAGGAAGATGGGAAGGAATAGAAAGGGGAAACAAAAGAGGAGGCTACAATGCTTGATAAGAAATGTACTCATTATCTTGCCCGTGTAATTGAACCCCTCTGTACAGTATTTTCACAATTAAAAAAACCCTATGTATTTAACTTGTTTTTAGATTCTTTTTCCTTCTGTGATTTTTTTCTTTTTTGCTATGTGCCTCAAACACATGTGTTGCAAAATAAAAAAACTAGTTAACAGGGAAATAAGATGATGGCCTGCTTTGTTTAATGTCTTTTGAAATTTTCATGAACAATCCAAGCATAATTGTAAAGAACACATGTATTAAGTTCATTTGAGTGGAATAAAACATTTTTGAATGGACTTTTCAACTACTTTCTCTATTATTTTTCATGTAAATCATTTTTTTGAGTTTGAATCTCCTCTAAGGAAATTGTACATTATTAGAAAATTGTTCCTTAGTCACTTTTGGCAGGTAATAGGCTTTTACCGAGTTAAATTGCAAAGTTTATCATAACAACAAAAATACTAATGTAACCACCAAACACCTCCCATATTCCGCATTCTCTCCTCATCTCAAAAACAAAAGTGTTTTTTCTCCTTTGAGGAGTGGAAAATCTGCCCATATGACATTGGATAGCATTAACTGTAAATTCTATGCTTCCTAATCAGTTTTGGTTTTTCAGAATTTCTTGGTTTTAGGTAATGTTCTCTATTTTGTCTCAATCTGCTCGAAAAAGTATTATTTCACTTAAGAAATTCTTCATGGAAATTGAAGTCAATAAAGCTTGAACATTCCTTTAGAAGATGTTAGTGAAACATGTTGATCCCTTTTTATCCTTTGCACTTCCTACGGAGTTTCCTAGCTTAAAATGTTACTAGCATGGGTATTCTCTATCTTATCTGTTCTTGACATGTTACAATTTTTCCACTAGATAAATGAGCCTAATTTACATCATTTAAAATGAGAGACTGCCTAAATCTGTATTCCCAAGAAATTGTTCAATAGAATTTAAATACAATAAAATAAAATGCTCTTTTTTGTGTGCTAGACCTGGTTCTTGGACTCAAGCACTGGACATTGACCCTGAGCTTCTTTTGTTCCAACCTAATGTTCTACCACTTAAACCACATCTCCACTTCTAGGTATTTTAGTAGTTTATTGGAGATTAGAGTCTCTTACACTTTCCTGCCCCAGCTGGCTTCAATCTGTGGTGCTCAGATCTCAGCCTTCTGATTAGCTAAGATTACAACCATGAGCCACCAGAGCCCAGTTACACAATAAACTCTATTAAATATAGATTATGTTTGTAAAAAAATAATATGGAATAAAAAACTTTAAATTTAAGGAGGATACTCTAAATCCCAAAACAAAAAGAAAATATCCCACCCTGAAATCTACAACACTTTTGATTTTGAGTATTGGAATATGGATAATTAGCCTACAGAAATTTCTTTGTAACTTTTTAAAAGTATGAAATCATTCTTGTGATGTGGAACAATCCAAAATGAATGTACAAATGTTGCTTTTAAGTAATTCATATTGTTTCTTAGCACAAACGACCGAACTGAAGTTTACAGAGTAGATTTTCATATTTCGTACATATCACTGTAAAGTTTATGTTATTTTATATTAAGATTTCTATTCCACGTAGTTGTGTAAAAAAAATAAGAAAAAAACCTCTGGATAGTAGCATTCCTGTGTATAATCCAAACAATAAATATAAGAAAAGCATATGGATATTTAAATTATTTTTTTATTTTTATAAGTCTGCATTTTAGGGTGTCCTCAGCTTAGAATTTTGTGTTAGTATTATTTGTGCAACATAAGATTTTAATCTTCTGGTTCTTTGGCTGTGATTGGGTGGTTGGTGTTCTGTCACTCCTATGACTAATATTTCATGTTTCATCTTTATTAAGCCCTTTATCTCATGGAGGATGGCCACAATTCTTCATAGAATTGTTTAGGAATATGAGCATTAGGGAATTCTCAAACCTGTATTTACATAATCTTTACTGATTATGTGAAGCAGGTTAAATGACAAATTTCAAGTTATTGCTCAAGGGTGCTTCAAGTATTTGGATGCAGGGAAATGTGCCATTTGAAAACCATTACTGAAATATTATAATAAAAGTAATACGTATTATACATTTCCCTGTATAATTTTGGGTGAGATAGTATTGAGTTATAACCTATATTCTCTCCATGGAGTTTAAATATATAAATGAATAAGAGTCCAAAAGCTCAATGGAGTCTTAGGATCCATTTTAATGAATAGAAAAATAATTCATACAACGTATTTCCTTAATAACTAGTGGTATTAAAGTGGTGGATTTTTGTTTTAATATTCAATTATTTTTAGGAACCTTAGTTTTTATGAATTCTGCATGTATATTAACCTAGAATACTGTTTGTCTACCAACTAATGGATTGTGGAGTCATCTTCAGCGGAGCATTTAATACTCTACTGGAGACATCGAAGATTTTTCTCCCATATGAAGACTTTGTGCTTTTTTCATTCCATGTATAATGTTTTGAGCAGGAAAATCTGGGACATAATCACACAGGTTCTTTCCTGACTATGTCAATTGCCTTTTCTCTAAGCCATGCATCAGAATCTTCTCTTCATAGTCAACAGCAAGAAAGAATGAGAGGATCTCTGGTGAGTTGCTTTTTATATCTCAATTTTTACATTCCATTTAGGAAACTAAGTTTATCCAAGATTTAAAAAAAAATAGATTCAGCTTCAAGAACTTACTCCTAAATGAGGTGAAGACGTTTTTTAGAATTTGTAGATTATAAATTGTTACAGTATGTCTTAGTTGAGGGCAGATTTGCCTCCAGTTTTCTGATGTGAGATAAAGTAGTCACACTTGTTTTGTAATTCAATGCCATTGAAGGGGTCACTTGTCATGTAAAGTGGACATTTGCTGACAACTTGTCAGAGATCATTTCCTCATGAGTAATGTTGAATTATGTTAAAGAAGTTTTACTGGAGTTTCTGAAATAGTGTGGTGACACACACGACTTCAAATATTAGAGATTACTTAGTAAGATATATGTAATTAAATTACTCTCCATACATACTTCTTGGAATGTTTCCTGGTCTTTGACTACATAAAACCTGATAATATTTGATGATATAGTGTGTGGTCTTCCTAGAAAGCCCTCTGTATTTTTCCTAAGGTGTCCTCGCAAGATTTTTTCTCTATTTACTCTCTTCATTCTGTTTCCTACTCATAAGATTTCATCATTTCTCTCTTTATCTCACTTTTTGTATATTTTCCTCCCTGTGTCTTCTTCTCTTTCAGTCCCCATTCTCTCCATCTCTCTCTCACCTTTTTTCAAATGATGTATCTGGGAAGTTGTTTGTTTTACTAATCAATTTTCCTTTGCTGACATGGCTCATGGAAATGACATTTTTCTTACCCAATCAGTTCCTTTTCTCTTTATGTCTGAGATGAGGATTTGCTGTGTTTCCATATTTGGTGTCTAAATTCAAATCTAATGGGATACACCTACCTCAGCCTCCACTGTGCCTTTCTTGTGCTAGTATTGGAACAGGAACTCACAGGCCTCACAGTCAATCAGCTTCCTCCTTCACTGTTTGCACTACTTCTTTTTAAAAAATATCTTTTTTTACTGTAAAATAGTGAACAGAGGGGTTACAGTTACATGAGTGCATTTCTTATGGAGCATTGTTACTTCCTCCATTGTTTTCCCCCTACAATTTCTTTCCTCTTCACCTCTGCAACTCCTCCCACCCTCCCTCACACAAATGGTAAAGTTCATTTTCAACCTAGTGTATTCTACATCTCATTGTTACAATGGGTCAGCTTGTATCCCTATTTAAGCATTTTTTTTTTTTTTGCGTCCTATCCCCAAATTAGAAAAATGTATATAAAAGATCTAGGGCACCGCAAACAAATACAGTGAAAACAGGGTTATACCTTGGGGGAAGAATATACCAAAGGAACAAAAAAATCACATAGTACATTATAAGTGCATTGAAAAACAATACCAAGAAAAAGAAAAACCACTTGGGTTCCAGTCTTAGGGCTCATTTCGCTTCATATCATCTTATATGGTCATATGTACATAGCTTTTGACCATTTCTGCTTGCCCTAGACATGTACTAGTTATTTCAAATAAGGGAGACCATGGGACCTATGTTTCTTTAGGCCTGGTTTACTTCACTTAATACAAGTTTTTCCAAGTCTTTCCATTTCCTAATAAATGGGGTGATGCCTTTATTTCTGATGGAGGCATAGAAAAGCATTGTGTGAGTGTGTGTATGTGTGTGTGTGTATATATATACACATATATGTATAAATATTATATATATGCATATATATGTAAATACCATATTTTCTTGATTCACTCATCTACTGAGGGGCATTGGGGTTGGTTCCATATCTTAGCTATGGTAAATAAAGCTGCAATAAACATAGGTGTGCTGGTAGCTTTAATATACTCTTGTTTGTGATGTTTGGGTAAATACCCTAAAGTGGGGTTGCTGGGTCATAGGGGAGCACTATGTGGAGTCTTTTGAGGAAACTCGATATTACTTTCCAAAGTGGTTGAACACGTTTACACTCCCACCAACAATGCAGTAGTGTTCCCTTTTCTGTCCACATCCCCTCCAGCATCTGTTGATATTAGTGTTCTTGACTATAGCCATTCTATCTGGGGTGAGGTGGAATTTCAAGGTTGTCTTAATTTGCATTTCTTTTTGTCTAGAGAAGTTGAACTTTTTCGGGTTTTTTTGTATTTTTTTTTAGTATGGCATTGCCCTATTTGTTATGAAATAGAAAAACTTGGAAAAAATATTATACTAAGTGAAGTAAGCAAGGCCCAAAGAAACATAAGTCCCATGGTTTCCCTTATATGCAATAACTAGTATACGTCTGAGACAAGCAGAAACGGTCAGATAAGTTGATTTTAGGCGAAATGAACCCCGTTAAGGATTCAAATGTATTTTCTTTCTTGTAATTGTTTCTAACATATTTATTAGTTGAGCCTATTTTTTTTTAATATGTCTTTTGGCCGTTCTTATTTCCTCTTCAGATTAGATTCTTGTTAAGTCTTTAGCCTACTTATTTATTGGGCAGTTGTTTCTCTGAGGATTTGTTGTTGGGGATTTAATTTCTTGAGTTCTAAATATATTTTAGATATGAAACCCATGTTCATTTTATGCCTACTGAAGATCTTCTCCCAATCTGTGGGCTTTGTATTTATCTTGTTAGCAATGTCCTTTGCCATGCAGACGCTCTGCGGTTTCATGCAATCCCATTTTCCAACCTTTCTTTGATTTGTTGTGTTTCTGGGTCTCTATTAATAAAATTTTGGCTGGTGCCAAGGAGCCCTAGAGTTTCTCCTATACTTTTCTGTAGTGATTTTTAGGGTGTTTGCTTTGAATGTGAGGTTTTTCATCCATTTGGAGTTGATACTGGTGCAGGGTGATATATACAGATATAGCTTTAGTTTTCTACAGGTAATGAACCACTTTTTCCACCACCATTTACTGACGAAGTTGTCTTTCCTCCATTCTATTTTTTAGCTTCCTTCTCAAAGTTTAAGTGGATACAGGTCTGTGTGTTCATTTCCGGGACTTCAGTCCTATTCCTTTGGTCCTCAAGTTTGTCCTTGTGCAATTACCAAGCTGTTTTGATTACATTGGCTTTGTAGTACAGTTTGAAATTTGGTAGTGATATTCTACTAGCATTGTCTTTCTGGTATGGATCATTTTTGCTATCTGGGATCTTTTATTGTTCCATATAAATTTCTGGCTTGCTTTTTCTATTTCATTGAAGAATGAGGTTGGACTATTGATAGGTATGGCATTGAATTTGTAGATAGCCTTTGGAAGTATTGTCATTTTCACGATGTTGGTCCTCCCATTCTGGGAGCATGGTAGGTTTTTCCACTTCCTAAGCTGTGCTTTAATTTCTTTTTTGGAACTATCTCTTGAGCCACACCTCCTCCAATATGTTGATTAGCTGTTTTATTTGAGTTGTCTACACAGTTGTCTGGCTTCCAGCCTCCTTAGTAGCTAGGGTACGATAAGCATCTTGAGCCAGAAGCACTTGTTTTGTTTTGTTTTTACTTACCTGAATATTTATCATTAACAGTTAATTGGATACTATGATAAAATTAGATTATTTTTAACAGCATATGTGAAATTAATATTCAAGCTAAGCTCCAGTATAAGTGACGTATTTTATTTCTAATAATTGTAGCTGTTCTTCTAACTGTGGTACATTTTCTTCACTAACTTTATGCTCACACAACTCCATGAAGAAATTGTTTCAAATTTAATTGAATCTATTGTTATTGTGGTGATGTATGGGGAGACTACCAGTCCTTGGGCCAGGTAATGAGTACATTTCCTTTCATACCCTCACTCTCTCCCAATGTTTCCCTTCCGTCCTGTCTCATGATTTTTATAGCTTACTTTCATCAATGCCTAATGGCCTCCACAGATCCTCTTTTTACCCCATTTCCTTCTAGTTCTCTGGCTTTCCCCCACTCTTCTGAAAATGTCCATACATATTTAAACCCTTTTTTTTTGCCAAACCTGGAGCTTGAATTTGGGCCCTTCTTAGGCACCATTCCCGATCTTGATTTGCTCAAGTCTACAACTCTACCACCTGAGCCACAGTGCCATTTCCTAATCTTTCTGTTTATGCAGTGCTGAGGAATGGAACCTAGGGCTTTATGCAGATAGGCAAATACACTAACACTTAGCAGTATTCCCAGCCCCAAACTATTTGTTTTTATTTCAAAGGTGAAGTAAGAAAGAGGCTACATGTAATATTCTATAAATCACAATGAAGGAATACATTTCTTTGATATCCATTGTAATTTCCCTGTATTTATTTCACTCATAGAATACTACAAGTATATCTTTTAATTTTCATGTATTTATAACAGAACTTTAATTTCTCATATTGATTTCTACACCATTTGTCTTCAGATTTACTTTTAATCTTGGAATATGTGTCTTGATAAATGTAACACCATAGTGTTTTATAAACAGCATTAAGTTTAACATAATGGAATCCATTTGTGTGTTCGTGCTGATTTTTTGTCCGGTTGTTATATCAATTAGTAAGAGGCCAATTAGTTCTGCAATAGTAATGGTAGATTAAAGTATTAAAATTGCATGGTCTTTTAAACATGTCTTTGTACACTTTGATTTTCAGCATAAATTTTTATTATCATAATGTATCATCAGTCTGTTATTATCAATGATCTGTATCTGTGGTCATATATTTTGGGCTAATACTTATTTCCTACATATTATCACTATTTGTATTTTTCATCATTAACTTTTGCTCATGGTATCTTTATATGTTTTTTTAATTTTTATTTCTCTCTAATCCGTGACTTTGGATTGCTCAATAAGTTTTCTTTCTTCTGTTCATGTCAGACAGTGCCTCATATATTTACTATACTTTACAATTAAAGTATGGTCTTATTTTGATGGACATTTTGCTATTTAATATCTGTTTGTCTCATCTGATATTTGTTTCTTATTCTGCTTCTATATAGCCTGCACACATCTCAAATTCACTGTAAACCACCTCTCATATAACTTGCCGGCATTCTGCTGTACACTGTGAATTACCTCTGATACCAATTACAAATTAAATCTGATGTAAATACTGCATTGTTCACAGGATAAAAATAAGACTGCATGCTTAATACAGGTGCCCTACATTTTCAAAGATTTGTTTCTATGTTCCATTGAATTTGTACAACTCAAAATATGCAAGGACTGCAAGAATTTTAAAAAGGGTCTTATTAATTTTCTTCATACAGAAATAACCAGACATTTCATGTAAAGAACAAAGGTCATTCTCAGGCTGAAGCACAGAGCTTCAGCAGAAGTAAAATGTGAAGGAAAATTGTTTTACTATAGAACTGCAAGAAAATGAACTTCCTACCTTGTGGGGTACTTTGTTAGGAACACAAAGAATTAACTTGCTGGATACACTTTTGCTAAGAACATTAAACTTTACAATATTATCATAGTAGTAGCATATAGCATAATATAGTTACTTTTCAATGGAATTGAATGGAATTTATAACCTACTTATAACCTATGTATTCTCCTTTTAATTTTTGTATAAATAATTCTTTGAACTCAGGCCCCCATATTTGCAATGCAAGTACAATATTAATTGATACATATACAGGATTCACAAACTTTGTTTTAAAACACTTATGTGTTTGTATATTGAATTTGAATTCCATATGAATTATGAATATGGTACTTTAAGTTTTCTTTTCACAAGAGAAATTACATACAATGTTTTCTATACATTCTTTTACCTACGCATGTACCATTCCTTTACCTACACATTTACCTTTTTAATAATCTTGTCGTCTGTGTAGATCTATGTTAGCAATTTTAATTTTTCTCTTGATGTAGAATAATTCTTTTTGTCTGATTGTTGGGCCTGGACTCTGGCCCTGAGCCCTGTCCCTCAGCTCTTCAGCTCAAGTCTAGGGCTCTACCAGTTGAGCCACAGTGCCACTTCCGGTTTTTCCTTTTTTGCTTATGTGATGCTGAGGAATCGAACCCTGGGCCGCAGGCATGCAAGGCAAGCCCTCTATCACTGAGCCAGCCACCTTCCCAGTCCCACAGAATAATTTTTATAGCACTTAAAATGAAGATGGGTAAATGATGCATTATCTTTCCCTAGGAATACCTTCAATCTATATTGTTAGAAGAGGCCCTTAGCCCGATGGATTGTGTATTGAAGTCTATTTTCTTTCAACACTTTATAAATATATTTTCTTTTTGTGTGTTAGTCATCATTCACCTCTGATATTGTCAAGAATGACTGTATTCCTTTTAGACACTGTACATCAAATTAGTGCCATATTTAATTCCAATTTTTAAAACTTCTATATTTTTTAGATCATGTGCCAATTCATAGGTTTTTTTTTTCTCTATCCTTCTTGTGGTGGTCATATTTCACATTTTGAGGGATCATCTTGAGCATTCCTTAAGCCTTTATCCATTTACATCCATCCTTCCATTAAGGCCTATTAAAATGCAAAGCTGATTAAGAAACATTTTATGGTAATAAGTAAGTATTTTATGTGGTAGGAAGTAGTCGATGTTCAGAAATGTTCATGCTGGAAGTTCGTTTTTACATATGAAGGAAACATATGGATATCTATGACCATACTTTTATATCTAGAAATTTAATAACAAAAATGATTAACATCGGGTATTTTATTGTGAGAACTTAGTCAAATCTTATGAGAGCCAAATCATTCATTTACTATTTTTTGAGTAATTTTACTCCTTTTAACATTCACCTGGATGCTGTGCTTTTCATAGATCTACTAATGTGTTATGTATTCCATATGATGTAATGACTATGTTGTGACTGTTTATGAGAGCACTATTTAATAGAAAATCTAAATAATATTGTTAATGAGGCAGAATATGAAAATACAGAAAACATATTTTTTTACTTCATTGTTACCCAGATATGTAGTAAATATTACCAAAATAAGCTAAACACACACTTTCAGACTCATACTTACTGTTGTCTTGCTAGGTTATTAGCTTCTTAGAACTGTTTTCTTGTCTTTATTGCTGGAACCAGAAGTGTGTTCTGATGTATTAGAAAAACTTTGTATGTGTAATTACCAAGTTAATATGGAGGCAAATCTTTCTACTTTGATTATATTTTCTCTCATTTTATACATAACACAGAAAGTACCAACCACAATCTGTAATACAAAAGCATACATGTAGAAGAATGAAAGTCTAGCTTTGGTGTTCTCATGACTCAGGGATAATAAATTGATAGAATGTGCCCTTAGAGAATCTGGTGTCATTTGATAATGTGGCTGTGGAATTTAGCTGGGAGGAGTGGCAGGAATTAGATATTTCTCAGAGTACCCTGTATAGAGATGTGATGCTAGAAACCTATAGCATGCTGGTGTCCTTAGGTGAGCCAAAAATAACACATTAACTTGAAAAGTTAAGTGGGGCTTGACCTCTGGGCGTTGGTGCAGTGCCTCAGCTCTTCAGTTCAAGGTGAGCACTCTATCATTTGAGCAACAGCTCCTCTTCAAGCTTTCTGGTGGTTAATTTGGAGATAAGTATCTCACAGCTTTCTTACTAGGGCTGGCTTTGTATGGCAATCCTCAGATCTCAGCCTAATGAGTAGCAAGGAATATAGGCGTGAACCATTGGTGCCTGGAAAATGATTTGTTTTCAGTAGCTATGTGAATATTTATCGAAATTTCAATGCTATTTGGATGTAAAATTCCAGTCTGTGGGAATGTCATTTGTTTGGAATGAAAGCTTCAGGTAGATTATGTACATTCTGAGGCAATTTTATTTTCATTGTTCAAGAATAAAAAAAAGCAGTTTGACAAAAGTTCCAAACTGATAGGTATCCCATTGAATTTGTAGATAGCCTTGGGAAGTATTGCCATTTTCACGATGTTAATCTTCTAAATCCAGGAGCATGGGTGGTTTTGCCATTTTCTAAGTTCTGTTTTGATTTCGTTTTTCAAGATTTTAAAGTTTTCATCATAGAGGTCCTTCACTTCTTTGGTTAAGTTTATTCCTAGGTATTTTATTTTTTGTGGGGCTATTACAAATGGAGTTGATTTCCTAATTTCAGTCACACTTTTCTCATTGTTGAAATACTGAAAAGCCATTGATTGTGGGGGGTTAATTTTATACCCTGCTACTTTGCCAAAGTTTTGAATCAGCTTGAGTAATTTGGGAGTGGAGTCTATGGGATTCTTTAAATACAAGATCATGTCATCTGCAAAGAGGGAGAGTTTTATTTCTTCTTTCCCTATTTGGATCTCCTTTATGTCTACATCTTGTCTTATTGCTGTAGCTAGGCATTCTAATACTAGATTGAAGAGAAGTGGAGAGAGTGGACATCCTTGTCTTGTTCCTGAGTTCAGAGGAAATGGTTTTAGTTTTTCACCATTAAGTATAATGCTGGCTATAGGTTTGTCATAAACAGCCTTTATTGTATTGAGGAATGTTCCATGGATTCCTAATTTTTCCAAAACCTTCATCATAAAGGGGTGTTGGATCAAATGCTTTTTCTGCATCTATTGAGATAACCATGTGGTTCTTATCCTTGCTCCTGTTTATGTGATGAATAATATTAATTGATTTGCATATATTGAACCAGCTTTGTATCCCTGGAATGAATCCTGTTTGATCGTGTTTTATGATTTTTTGGATGAATTGTTGAAGTCGATTGGCAAAAATTTTGGTGAGAAGTTTTCATCAATGTTCATCAAAGAAATGGGTTCATAGTTCTCTTTCTTTGATGAATCCCTATCAAAATTCCAACCTTATCCTGCAAGGAAATAGAAGAGGCAATCCAAAAATTCACATGGAACAATAAAAGACCCAAATAGAAAAAACGCTCCTCAATGGAAAGAACACTGGTGGAGGAATATCAATACCAAATTTCAAACTCTACTATAAAGCCATAGTAATCAAAACAGCTTGGTACTGGCATAAGAACAGAACTCAGGACCAAAGGAATAGAATTGAAAACCCAGAAAAGAACCTATAGACCTATAGCCAACTAATATTCGATAAGGGAGCTAAAATAATAGAATGGAAGAAAGACAGCCTCTTCAATTAATGGTGCTGGAAAAATTGGTTAACTACATGTAGAAAACTAAAGCTAGATCCTTATATATCACCCTGCACCAGAATCAACTCCAAATGGCTCAAAGACCTCGGAGTCAAAGCAGACACTCTGAAAACATTACAGGATGGAATAGGAGAAACCCTAGGTCTCCTTGGAGCAGGCGGAAATTTTCTTAATAGAGACCCGGAAGCACAACAAATCAAAGAAAGGTTGGACAAATGGGATTGCATGAAGTTGTAGAGCTTCTGCATGGCAAAGGACATAGCTAGCAAGATCAATAGAAAGCCCACGAATTGGAAGAAGATCTTCACTAGCCATACAATGGACAAAGGTCTCATATCTTAAATATACTTGGAACTCAAAAAATTAAATCCCCCAACAACAAATCCTCAAAGAAACAACTGCCCAATAAATAAGTGGGCTAAAGACTTGAAGAGAAACTTCTCTGAAGAAGAAGTAAGGATGGCCAATAGACACATGAAGAAATGCTCAACCTCCCTTGCCACAAAAGAAATGCAAATCAAAACAACATTGAGATACCACCTCATCCCAGTTAGAATGGCAAAAATCAAGAACTCTAACAACAACAGATGCTGGAGGGGATGTGGACAGAAGGGAACCTTACTTCATTGTTGGTGGGAGTGTAAACTTGTTCAACCACTTTGGACAGCAGTATGGAGGTTCCTCAAAAGACTTCAAATAGAGCTCCCCTATGAACCAGCAATCCCACTTTTGGGGGATTGTTTACAAACAAATGTTTGTAAACAAATGATTACAAACAAGACCACACTAAAGCTACCAGCACAACTAAGTTTATTGCAGCATTATTTACCATAGCTAAGATATGGAACCAACCCAGATGGAACCAACCAGCTGCCCCTCAGTAGATGAATGGATCAAGAAAATGTGGTATATATACACAATGGAATTCTATGCCTCCATCAGAAAGAATGACATTGCCCAATTTTTAGGAAATGGAAAGGCTTGGAAAACATTATATTAAGTGAAGTAAGCCAGGCCCAAAGAAACTTAGGTCCCATGGTATCCCTTACTTGCAATATCTAGTATATGTATGAGTCAAGCAGAAAAGGTCAGATAATGTGATGTTAAGAAAATGAACCCATAGATATGTATTTAAATGTTTTTTTTCTTTCATGCATTTGTTTCTAACGCATTTATAAGATTATTTCTTTGTTGCTTTGTATGTCCGTCCCCTACAGTATAACCCCTGTTTCCACTATATTTGATGTCGGTATTATTTATGGAGGAGATGGGGAAAAACAAGTCGTTTAAGGATACAGGTTGATCCGTTGCAACAATGAGAAGTACAAGTTGTCATGTCGAAAACGAATTTTCAACTTTGGTGTGGGGGGGAGGGGCGTGCGGGGGGAGAATTGGGTGGGAGCGCTGGGGGAGGCTCAGAAGGTATGTGAAGTGTAAACAAAGGAGGAGGCTGCAATGCATGATAAGAAATGTACTCATTATCTTGCCCATGTCATTGTAACCCCTCTGTACAGTTTGTTCACAAAATATTTTAAAAAATTAATTAAAAAATTCCAAAATTTCTTCCGTAAAGAGAAGACTGTCTTCCCAAACTTGAGATGATTATTGTGGGTGGATATTCAATCTAGAAAATACACACATACATACATACATACATACAAACATACATAACTATTTATCACTATTGGAAATATGAACTGGAAATCACTAGTTTAGAGGGAGTACTTATTTATAATCCAAACCTAGTACTAGATGCAGTGGTTCATGCCTGTAATTCTTAGGAGTCTGAAATCTGAGGCTTTCAGTTTGAAGCAAAAACTGCCAGTGAAATCTCCAAGAGATTCTTATGTCAAGATAACCACTCTTAAACTGGAAGTGGAGTTAGGACTCAAACTAATAGAATGCTAACCTTGAGAAACAGAATTGCGTTCAAGTCACACAACCTGCAAAATTAAATCAAGCCTCGTGGAAAGTCAACCATGGAGCCAGGGAGAAATGAAAGAAGATTTGGGACCAACCTTGTTAACAGGATATCTGAAATCTTAGAACAATTTTGACACAGCATGAGCAATAGGTCTTCACTCTTATTAACAGGGCACACCGGTCCTAAACCTCAATTGATTATCAAGCTGGAGCAAGATGAAAAGCCATATATGGCAGAAGCCTCAGACAAGAATTTACCAGGTGAGTTAAAGCATCTTGCATAGTGATCTTGGATCCATAACCAAATTGATAAATTCATCTTGCTCTGTACTGACCAATAATATTCCTAGTTCCCCTGAGTCCCATGTGTGGCAGAGAACTAGGTGATGCTTGTATTAGACTTGTGAATCAAAAATGCTTGTAGATGCCCACTGAACTGTGTATGGCAGTAAAGGTAAAGTTAGCAATTCTTTCTCTTTGTGGAAATTATTTTGAAAAAAGAAAATTAGAAATGTCAAAAATGCGATTTAGTTTTCTTTGAAACTAGGACTAGGCAGGTATAGCAAATGACTATGCCAAGGCTGCTATCCTCTGATAAGGATAAGGAAGGTAGAGGCCAAGATACAGAACCAAAGCTTTCAGTCTAGAGAGAATGATTAACTAGGTGGTGAGCTGATGTGGCTTTAATTCATGAGTCTGAGGGTTTAAAAGTCTGATGAGCCGGGCGCTGGTGGTTCACGCCTGTAATCCTAGCTACTCAGGAGGCTGAGATCTGAGGATTGCGGTTCAAAGCCAGCCCGGGCAGGAGAGACTGTGAGACTCCTATCTCCAATAAACCACCAGAAAACTGGAAGTGGCGCTGTAGCTCAAGTGGTAGAGTACTCGCCTTGAGCTGAAGAACTGAGGGACAGCACCCAGGCCCAGAGTTCAAGCCCCACGACCGACCAAAAATAAATAAATTAATTAATTAAAAAAAAATAAAAGTCTGATGAGTTTCTGTCTAAGATGGAGGGGAACAAATTTTAAAATTTCCAAAGATACTTAAAATAATTCACAGTGAGAACTTATAACTGAAGAAATGTGGTTATAAAACCTTATTCTTAGGTGAAAGACAAAGGTTTGTATAAAAATGTTACAATCTCCAAAGTTAGAAAATACTCTTCTCCTAATGTTTGAGAAGTAAAGTAGCACAATATAAAATTGTTTTAAGAAAATAAGATCAATCAAAACAATTTTTGGGAAAAAAAGAGGAATGCTAAATATTAAAATATACAGGTTAAAAGTCTAGCAGTAAATAGTTTAGTAAATTGTGTAAATAATTCCTTTGACATAAAAAAGAAGAAAAACCTGAAACACAGAAAAAAAAATTCCATCATAAACTACCAGTTTTACTCTTTTTTTATTGTGAAAATACTCTACAGAGAACTTACAACTACATGGGCAAGGTAATGAGTACATTTCTTATCAAGCATTTTTGCCTCCTCCTTTGTTTCCCGTTACCATCCCTTCCCATCATTCCCCCCACCCTCCCCCCTCGCCAAAGTTGTAAAGTTCGTTTTTCGACATAACGTCTTGTACATCTCATTGTTGGAATGGGTCCACCTTCCCCTCCACAAATTATACCTACATCAAATACAGTAAAAACAGGGGTTATACCGTGGGGGAGGGACATAAAAGCAACAAAGAAATATCTTATAAATATAGTTAGAAACTATAGCAAGAAAGAAACAAAAACATTTGGGTCCTTATCTTAGGGTTCATTTTGCCTAACATCAACTTATTGACCATTTCTGCTTGTCTCAGACATATATTAGTTATTGCAAATAAGGGGAACAATGGGACCTATGTTTCTTTGGGCCTGGCTTCCTTCATTTAATATAATTTTCCCAAGTCTTTCCATTTCCTAACAAATGGAGCCATATCATTCTTTCCAATGAATACATGGAATTCCATTGTGTATATATACCACATTTTCTTGATCCATTCATCTACTGAGGGGCATTTGTGTTGGTTCCTTATCTCAGTTATGGTAAATAATGCTGCAATAAAGATAATTGTGCTGGTAGCCTTAGTATGGTCTTGTTTGTGATCATTTGCGTAAATACCTAGATATGGGATTACTGGGTTATAGGGGAGCTCTATGTGGAGTCTTTTGAGGAGTGTCCATTCTACTTTCCAAGTGGTTGAACAAGTTTACACTCCCACCAACAATGCAGTAGGGTTTCCTTCTGTCCATATCCCCTCTAGCATCTTATTAGAGTTCTTGATTATAGTAGCTCAGTGGTAGTGTATTTGCCTTGCATGCCTAAGGCTCTGGGTTCGATTCTTCAGCACCACATAAGCAGAAACAATTGGGAGTGGTGTTGTGGCTCACGTGGTAGAAAGCTAGCATTGAGCTGAAGAGCTGAAGGACAACACCAGGACTGGAGTTCAGGCTCCACGACAAAAAAGGAACAGCATTACTTTCTTAATCAATACATTGTGATGAAAGAAATTTATTTCTCAAAAATCAATTCTACTTTAATATTTTAAAATTTGTAACAGTTAAGATGGGAAAAATGTCTTTTCATTAAGGAGTATTTGGATCTTATGTATGCTTTTTTTCTTCTTTATATGACTCATTTTAGATATTAAAAAAATGGAGCATATGACTGAGACTTACCAGGAAGGTCCAGATGAATGTCTGTATGACGTAGTTGTCACAAATAGACAATAGAGCAAAGAGTGAGATTAGTGACAACTTCTAACTTGACCTCAAAACAGAAGACAGATCTGAATAGGAATGATGAGAACTCCTTAAGAATGAGGACGGATGAGTTCATTCAGTGTCAGAACACGCTCTCCTACAATGAGTCTGGTAGTGAATGTGAGAAATCATTTAGTAAGGATTTATACCTTACAAAACCTGAGAGGAAATATCCAGAGAAGCCTGATGAGTATTAAGCAATATGCAAAATCAATCTCTAAGACGTCAGAACTAAGTTCTGACCAACCTCAAACAACACCAGAAGAGAAACCCTATGAATATGAAGAATGTAGGGAATTTTCCACTCAAAAGTCAGGTCTCAGGAGGCATCACAGAACTGACACAGAACAGAAGTTTGATGAATGCAACAAATGTGGAAAATCATTCAGAATGAAGTCATACATCACTTTGCATCAGAGAATACACACAGGAGAGAAATCTTATGTACGTGACAAATGTGGAAAGTATTTCAGACAGAAGTCAGACCTTACTGTACATCAGAGAACTCATACAGGAGAGAAACCTTATGAATGTAACAAACGTAGAAATTTTTTTTTACCTGTAATGCACACCTTCATCTTCATCAGAGAACAAACACAGGAGAAAAACTATTTGAATGTAACAAATGTGGAAAGTATTACAGACAGAAGTCAGACCTTACTGTCCATCAGAAAATACACACACTTATGAGTGTAACAAATGTGGAAAGTATTTCAGATCAAAATCACACCTTACTCTCCATCAGAGAAAACATACAGGGGAGAAACCTTATGAATGTAATGTGTGTGAAAAGTCTTTCACCTATAAGTCATACCTTACTGTTCATCAGAGAACACACACAGGAGAGAAACCTTATAAATGTAACAAATGTGGAAAGTATTTCAGACTTAGATCATGCCTTACTCTCCATCAGCGAACACACACAGGAGAAAAACCTTATGAATGTAATGTGTGTGAAAAGTCTTTCACCCATAAGTCACACCTTACTGTTCATCAGAGAACACACACAGGAGAGAAACCTTATAAATGTAACCAATATGGAAAGTATTTCACAGTAAAGTCACAGCTTACTGCTCATCAGAGAATACACACAAGAGAGAAACATTATGAATGTACAAAATGTGGAAAATATTTCAGACGTAAGTCACAACTTACTGTCCATCAGAGAACACACACAGGAGAGAAATCTTATGAATGTAATGTGTGTGGAAAGTCTTTCACCCATAAGTCATACAGTACTGTTCATCAGAGAACACACACAGGAGAGCAACCTTATAAATGTAACAAATGTGGAAAGTATTTCAGACTTAGATCGTACCTTACACTCAATCAGAGAATACACACAGAAGAAAAACGTTATGAATGTAATGTGTGTGAAAAGTCTTTTACCCATAAGTCACACCTTACTGTTCATCAGAGAACACACACAGGAGAGAAACCTTATAAATGTAACCACTGTGGAAAGTATTTCAGAGTAAAGTCACAACTTACTGCTCATCAGAGAATACACACAGGAGAGAAAAATTATGAATCTACAAAATGTGGAAAATATTTCAGACATAAGTCACACCTTATTGTTCACCAGAGAACACACAGG
Organism: Dipodomys merriami; assembly: GCF_024711535.1. Taxonomy (NCBI): domain Eukaryota; kingdom Metazoa; phylum Chordata; class Mammalia; order Rodentia; family Heteromyidae; genus Dipodomys; species Dipodomys merriami. Next base: position 21,962 of record NW_027204479.1, read on the forward strand.
AGAGAAACCTTATGAATATATCAAATGTGGAAGTATTTCACATTTAGATCATCAGAGAACACACAAAGGAGAGAAACCTTATGAATGTAACAAATGTGGAAAGTATTTCAGATTTAATTCATAACTTAATCTCCATCAGAGAACACACACAGGAGAAAAACCTTAAGAATGTAACAAATGTGGAAAGTCCTTCATTTGGAGTTCATACCTCAGGAAGCATAAGAGAATCCACACACATGAGGAACCTAAGGAATGTGATAACTATGGAAAGTCTCACCTGAAAGAAAAATAAATTTGCATGATAGAACCAAAACCTGATAGAAGCCTTGTGAATGTAGCAAATGAGCAACCTTTTAGCCAGAAGACATACCTCATGGTTCCAAATTGAATGAACACGGGAACAAAATCTTATTAATAAAAAAATATGGAAAGTTTTCAAGAAGTCATAGTTAAATTTTCAACAGAAAGCACACAGGAGAAAAACATTATGAATGAAACAAGTATCAACAGGTGGACCTGTTGCAACAATGAGAAGTACAAGTTGTCATGTCCAAAACGAGCTTTACAACGTCGGTGCGGGGAGGGGAGAGGAATGGGATTCGGTGGGGTGGGGAGGGGGAAGGCTGGGAAGGGATGTGAAGGGTAAACAAAGGAGGAGGCTGCAATGCTTGGTAAGAAATGTATGCATTATCCTGCCCATGTAATTGTAACCCCTCTGTACAGTATGTTCACAAATAAAATAAAATAAAATAAAATAAAATAAAATAAAATAAGAAACAAGTATCAAAAAGGTCCTTCACTTAGTAACATGCATGAATGAGTGTTTATAGAGCACACAGAAGAAAGACAAGGAATGAATAATACCAATGTAGAAAACCCCATTTCGACAGCATAGCACAGTGTTCATCAGAGAACTGAATCACATAGGAGAAAAGAAAACTAACAGGTCTAACAAATATGCAATTTTTAATGTGAAGTCAGTCCTCAGTACATCCAAGAACATAATAAGGAGAGAAAATATGAGTATAATAAATGTAGACCAATATTTAGCCAGAAGTTTCAGAGGTTTCTCTATAGATTTCAGAGACCTAGAGACAAGATAGAATGTCAACTGAACATTAGAGGACGTCTTTCAAGCAGAAATGAACCTTCAGCCAGCATTAGAGCACTCACACAAAAAAGAAACCCAACATAGGGAAACCTTTGGCAGAAATCTCTGTAAATTATACAGAAATCCTTCATGTCAGAATTAAGCTAGGTGTAAGGGGAAACCACTCACTGAGCCAATATTTCTCATCCTCTCATTGTGTAGAGTAGGGATGATGCCCCTTCATATTATTCAGGGGTTGGACCAAAGGAATGGGTATCAATTATTTACAGGCTTGACAAAGAATTAAGATAGTGAAATTGTTGACTTGTGTCTTTTATATTAATAAATGGATGTTCAAGGAAATTTTATAAACATTTCTCAGAAATATGAGCTCTGGAACTTGGAGATTGAACTCAGATCATCCAGAGAGTTTTGTTAGTGCTAGATGGGGAAGTACTGTCATGCTTTAATCCAAGGACATGAGAGCATCAATTTCTCCACTGCTCCCCAAAAGTCTTCCAGTATATGTGTGGTCTATGTATGCATTATAACACTGTCACTATTACTATTACTAGAAATTGTAAAACTTTTATTATTACTAGTTTCTTTGGTGGAAAAATGAAGACATGATTCTTAAGCATTTGGATTTGGATGAGTAATGCCAAAATGATTTTACTACATGCTGTTTATATTTAATTACTACTGAGTCTCTTGTGAATTTTTCACTTGTTGACCATGCTACTGTTCTTCTCAGTAATAAAACACTAGTGTGGATATTGTGGAGAGTCTGTGTTTTCTCACTGTTATGGAAGGTGAAAGTGAATTTCTCAAGAGGAGAATATTGCTTTTTCTAGTTCCAAATTTCTAGTTCTATAACAAATTATGTTATGGTTTTGCTAAATTTAATTCTGTAGCAATTAAAAAAACTAGACTAATGGAAAAAATGATGGACAAAAGCTAGCTCGAATACTTACAGATATCCATGGGATTATAGAGCTAAGCAGAAAGAGGAAGGACTGTGCTATATATTTGGCAGGGTAAAATACAGACAAAAACGATCCTTGTGGTCCCTGGGGTAACATGACAGGGGTGTCTGTGCGGAGGGAACTAGTCAAGGTGCTCTGAGGGAAGCTGAGTGAAGAGGTGGTGGGGCGTGAATATTGCTTTCAGAATAAATTTCTTTGCCTGTTTTTTGGGTCCCATAAACATCCCCCCTTACCTGACCAGGATAGGGGCCATTATGTCATGCTATATGTCTGTTCATGTCTTGATTCCTGTTTAGTACAAGTTCCTTGTTGTTGGAAATTTTTTGTTGTGAACTATGTGGTTCTACCATGATTAGGAAAAATATTACTGCTAAAATTCCAAAAGTTTTAAATGGCAAATTTTAGCATTTAATGTGCTCTATAATCTGTGCACAAACATCTCTGTCTTTCTATATGTAAAATATGTAAATAGTAATGGTTCCAAAGTTACCAACTTTTCTGCTTGCTAAAAATCTTTTGTCAGTGGAAGCTGTTGTTTAATCTGAATTGCTTTGTGACATGACTATAAGCCAAAATTTTAAAAAAAGGCAGTTTTAAAAAACCATGGGAAAGGAGTTAGAAAAGCTGGTTTCCTTTCCAAGTCAATGAAATTGGTAATTAAGTTGGCTGTGATTTATGTTATTTCTTATGTCTATCTATGCTAAGATTAAATATTGTACCTCTTACCATGACTGGTAAACTAAGGCTCAGGTTTTAATTCTCTGTTTTGTCCCCTGTGCAATGATCAATTCCCTATAAGATCAAGGGACCACAATGCATCAAGATGCAGTTTGCTCCTATGCATTGGGAATACCCATGTAACAGAACAAAGTTGTCACAGCTGCCTAAACCAGTGACACCAGCCTGCAAAAGCCAGTGTGGTCTTTCACCAGTGTTCTTTAACCAATGCATATAGAATTTTGCAGGTAACCAGCAAGAGATGGGACAGTCCATACACACTGGGAGATGCCACTACCTTGCCTAGACTCCAGCCATGCTGAAACACACATGATGAAAAGACTGCGAATTTGGGGTACAAAAAGAATAAAAAAACAAGCCAGTTAAGAAATTTGTTTCTGTAATGTTAATCACCACCATCTTACACCATAAGGGGTGTGTGAACAAAAAATCTAAGTTGACTTATCTCTAAAGGGCAAGAGATACTAAGTCTAGATTCTTGGTACAGAGCTATTGCATTAAAATAAACTGCTGATTTCCTAAATGTAACTCACACTGTAGAAAAAAATGGGCAGTTTAAACCTTCAGCCAAGAGGTAAATGGGGGATTATTATAGGAAGATGGCTACAAATTCAATACGATACCTATCAAAATTCCAAACTCATTCTTCAAGGAAATAGAAAAGGCAATCCAAAAATTCATATGGAACAAAAAAAGAACCCGAATAGCAAAAACGCTCCTCAATGCAAAGAACACTGCTGGTGGAATATCAATACCAAATTTCAAATTCTATTATAAAGACATAGTAATCAAAACAGCTTGGTTCTGGCATGAGAACAGACCTGAGGACCAATGGAATAGAATTGAAAACCCAGAAATGAACCTACAGACCTATAGCCAACTAATCTTTGATAAGGGAGCTAAAATAATAGAATGGAAGAAAGACAGCCTCTTCAATAAATGGTGCTGGAAAAATTGGTTAACTACATGTAGAAAACTAAAGCTAGATCCTTATATATCACCCTGCACCAGAATCAACTCCAAATGGCTCAAAGACCTCGGAGTCAAAGCAGACACTCTGAAAACATTACAGGATGGAATAGGAGAAATCCTAGGTCTCCTTGGAGCAGGTGGAAATTTTCTTAATAGCGTCCCAGAAACAACAAATCAAAGAAAGGTTGGACAAATGGGATTGCATGAATTTGCAGAGCTTCTGCGTGGCAAAGGACATAGTTAGCAAGATCAATAGAAAGCCCACGGACTGGGAGAAGATCTTCACTAGCCATACAATGGACAAGGGTCTCATATCTAAAATATACTTGGAACTCAAAAAATTAAATCCCCCAATAACAAATCCTCAAAGAAACAACTGCCCAATAAATAAGTGGGCGAAAGATTTGAAGAGAAACTTCTCTGAAGAAGAAAGAAGGATAGCCAATAGACGCATGAAGAAATGCTAAACCTCCCTAGCCATAAAAGAAATGCAAATCAAAACAACATTGAGATACCACCTCATCCCAGTTAGAATGGCAAAAATCAAGAACTCTAACAACAACAGATTCTGGAGGGGATGTGGACAGAAGGGAACATTACTTCATTGTTGGTAGGAGTGTAAACTTGTTCAACCACTTTGGAAAGCAGTATGGAGGTTCCTCAAAGGACTTCACATAGAGCTCCCCTATGACCCAGCAATCCCACTTTTGGGCATTTTCCCAAATGTTTACAAACAAGACCACACTAAAGCTACCAGCACAACTATGTTTATTGCAGCATTATTTACCATAGCTAAGATATGGAACCAACCCAGAACCCCCTCAAGAAAATGTGGTATATATATACAATGGAATTCTATGCCTCCATCAGAAAGAATGACATTGCCCCATTTGTTAGGAAATGGAAAGGCTTAGAAAAAATTATATTAAGTGAAGTAAGCCAGGCCCACAGAAACATAGGTCCCATGGTTTCCCTTATTTGCAATATCTAGTATATGAATTAGTCAAGCAGAAAATATCAGATAATGTGATGTTAGGAAAATGAAAGCATAGATATGTATTTAAATGATTTTTTTCTTTCATGCATTTGTTTCTAATGCATTTATAAGATTATTTCTTTGTTGCTTTGTATGTCTATCCCCCACAGTATAACCCCTGCTTTCACTATATTTGATGTTGGTATAATTTGTGGAGGAGATGGGGAAAAACAAGTGATTTAAGGATACAGGTGGACCCGTTGCAACTATGAGAAATAGAAGTTGTCATGTCGAAAATGAACTTTAAAACTTTGGTGCGGGTGTGTGTGTTTGGGG